>NC_041382.1:257033531-257069145 GCF_002162155.2 Triticum dicoccoides
CGCCTCGCAGCCGCCGCCGCCGCACGCGGCCTGAGGTCCGCCACCGCCTTGAAATCCGCGCCGGTTTTTCCATCGGTTTTTTTAGATTCGTTTTTTTAAATAGATCGGTTTTTTTGGTTTATTTAATTTAGCGAGCGTTCGTCATTTTTCTTTTCTCGGATTAAATCCGCGATTTTTCTGATCGTGATTCCTGATCCGATTTTCTTTTTAGTATAACTTTTCGCTCGTTTATCGGAATGAGGCGATTCAAGCGCCTAGAGTTTCGTCTCGAAACCCTCTATCCGTTTAGCCAACTTAAACAAGATTTTGCTACTGTAAAATTTGCCCTAGATCCAGATTAGTAGAATGAAGTTGTTTTCTTTCGCCGTTTGACTTTTGTTGCTTCGTTCGATTTGATTCTTTTGCCAACCGGAGTTCTTGAGTTGAACCTTCTGGTTAGATCTCTTAAGTTTTACCTGTGCATTAGTTGAGTACTTATTGTATGCTTTTTTGTTTGTCTGCGATAGAATACCCATAGTGCGTCGCTTGTTACTTCGAATCACTAGGTTTCCCGGATCATCAGCAAGGCAAGTAACACTTTGATCATACCTTTTCTACTACCCAGTTTTATTGCATTAGATCAACCCTCACACATTGCATGGTTAGGATCTAATTAAATTATGGGATGGGAAGTAGATGAGGTAGTACCTATTACCTGTTTATTATCAAACCTTTGGGAGTTACTTCTACGTTTGCTTATTATGCCATGCTATGCTAGTAAACGTGGATTGGGTGAGTGATATCCATGACAGATGTGAGTTTTGTTAATTAATGGTTATCTAAGTGGCAACTTAAACACACATCTGGGTGGATTGAGGCACCTGGGTATTCCAGGACTTGCCTGTTTTCTTTTGGACCGCCACCCAGGCTCAAAGGGATCATGAGACTATTCATACTAGAAACTTCTGTGTGCAGCCACAAGCTATTATGGGATCTAGCATAGTTGACTAAGTCGTGCGAACTCTTACAGTGGTAGACTAGCAGATGTAGGGGATGTAGGTGGTACGGTCTACCCGATCGTAAGGTGCTAGCGCTTCTGAAAGACTATGTCTCAGTCATCCGTCTTCTCAAACACCTTGTAGTGCGAGAAACCAAACGGAGGCGATCGAGTCTTGTGGGGAAAAGTGCGCAAACCTCTGCAGAGTGTAATAAACTAATCATGGTTAGCCGTGTCCCCTGTTATGGACATCTTGAGTATCTAGTACCTGAATTATCATGTGAATCTCAACATGTTACTCTAAATTAATTTTGTTGGGTTATGTTTAATGATGATGCTTAATTGGGATTGAGAATGCTGTCAACCATTCTCAATGTTTAACAACTACCATGATAGTTAAATAAAATCTATTCCTTTGTAGTAGGGAAAAATTGGCTTTACGCAAAACTGTAACCATAGAGCTTTCCACCAGTCAAATATGCGTATAGTATAGTTGTTTCATTCCATTACTCTCTATGTGTTACATTGCCAGCATATTCCATGTGTTGACCCATTTCAGGCTGCAACGTTAATGTTGCAGACTTTTCAGACGACGATTAAGGAATTTTTAGGTTGTGGTTCTATACTCAGTGATGTCGTTGGAGTTGATGGACTCACTTCTCTTCCAAGCCTTCTGCTGTTATCGTTATTAGATGGCCTTAAGCCATATTTATTGTAATCAGTTCTCTTTTGAGACACTCGATGTAATAAGTGTGTGATTGCTACTCTGCTATAAATCCTCCGAGTACTGTGTGGTGTCAGCATTACTAATCCAGGGATGACACCGGAGCATAGAGATCAGACTGGTTGAGGTCTGGTCGCTACAGAGATGGTATCAGAGCACACGCTGACTGTAGGACATGACCACTAAGCTAAAAGACCTAGATCACTATTCACTCTCTTATCTTCTGACTTCTCATCTTTTCTACTCTTTTAGGATGGCGGATGCAAGGAACAAGTTCACGCAACCGGATGAAGATACACCCTTTGGACGTCACTTGAAGGAAGTCACTAGATACCTGAACATAAGAGTAACAAGCTTCACAGGAACCTATAACGCCACTTTACCTGAAGAAGAGCACTAGATGATTCAAGTTCAAATTCCAGGAAGGACGTTCATGCCAGTCACTGAGCCCATAGAGTTTTCTTTTGATGCACCAACTTGGAGTCTAGGAAAGAGCATGGCAGCTCACATCGCCATGGGATGCATTGGAGAAGTCTACCGCAAGGATATCAAGGATACTATCTACCAGATTTGTGGGTGCCGAGATGAACACTGGGAGATGATCAGCACCAGGAAGGATAGATCAATCGCAGCTTTTATCCAGGAGCTAAACCAGCACATTCGACGACAGGAGAACCAGATGTGCGCCGACATGATAGATCTGAAGAAGGCTAAGACTAGAATCAAGGAACTGGAGGAAGAACTCAAGGCTACACGTGAAGATTATGAAGAGGAAATTGAAGTATTGGTGGAGAAGAATGACGATCTGATCAAGAAGATTGGAATATTTATGGGAGGCCCTACGCCAGTAGAAGAAGACGAAGAACCCAAGGAGATTAGCCCGGGAGACTACATCATCATCGACGGCACCAATTCGGATCCAGATAGTAGCAATGATGACTATGTTGATGAAGCTGGAGCAGATATCATGGAGTCTGCAACCGAAGAATATTTCTAGTAGACCACCTCATCAGTAGTAGTATTCCACCATGTAAATATAGTAGTCCGAGCACTTTTGCGATAGATAGATCGATTGTATGCCCTTGTTTGATTGAATGAAGTGAATTGTTTGCTTTTGCCTCATGTGCATATGGGTAGTGTTTTTTCTTTAGACCCCCTCTATTCTTACATCTCATCTTTTCTAAACCCTCAGATGCCTCCGAGACTTGACCCCGGATTTGCCTTTCCACCGGAGCTCACCCAGTTGATCCAGCAGCAGAACACATTGATGCAATTGCTAGTCCAGAATCAGAATCAAGGGAACAACAACAACAACCCACAACCTCCACCACCACCTATTGATCACTTAGCCCGTTTTCTTAGCCTGAATCCGCCGGTGTTTTCCAGTAGCACCGAGCCGATAGTAGCAGATGATTGGCTCCGCAAGACAGCTAGGGAGTTGACCACAGCAGGATGCACAGATGCGGAGAAGGTAAAGTTTGCCGCACATCAGTTAGAAGGACCCGCAACATCATGGTGGGAGAATTTCACAGCCACTTTCCCAGCCGACACTGTCACATGGGACCAGTTTCAGCAGGCTTTTCATACTGCACATGTTTCATCAGGAGCTATGGCCATGAAGAAGCATGAGTTTCGCAACTTACGCCAAGGAGGACGAACAGTTGGCCAGTATGTGGAGGACTTTAGTAAGTTAGCATGTTATGCCCCAGATGACGTCGCTATGGATGCAGCTAAGCAGGAGAAGTTTCTGGAAGGACTGAATGATGAGTTGAGCATGCAGTTGATGGTAGCAAGCTTCAATAACTACCAGGAGTTGGTAGATCGTGCTCTTATGATTGAAGGGAAGTAGCAGCAAATTGAGAATCACAAGAGGAAGTATGGACAAGGGAAGTACAATTCAGGAGCTCAGCAGAAACCACGTTTTACCCCTAGACCGGGAGGACATTTTCAGCACACCCATGGAGGAGGTAGCTCGCACAATCACAATGGCACCAAGAATGGTAATGGCAATGGAGGAAGCAACGGCCAGTACTGCACCAACCCATGAACCCCAGCAAAGAAGGACCTGAGCCAAGTCACTTGCTTTAAGTGTCACAAGACCGGACATTATGCTGATGAATGTCCTGAAGGCCAAAATGGCAATGGAAGTTCTGGGAAGAAGCCAAACCCTTTCAACAGGGGACAGGTCAACCACGTTAGTGTGGAGGAGGTTGAAGCTCAGCCCGATGCACTAATAGGTAAGTTTTTGTTAAGTCATTTACTGCACTCATTCTTTTTGATACTGGTGCATCGCATTCATACATCTCAAGGGGATTTGTGGATAAGTATAACCTATCAACACAAGCCCTTAGGTCACCCATGTTAGTAACCTCGCCTGGAGCAGAGTATGTGCCTAGTCTATGGTGTGATCAGTTACCATTAAGGATTGGTAACTATGTTTTTCCCTCAGACCTAATAGTATTGGAATCCCAAGGATTGGATGTGATATTAGGCATGGATTGGTTATCAAAGTATGAAGGGAATATTGAATGTGCTAGTAAGTCAATTTTGCTTACCACCCCAGAAGGGAGAAGGATCAAGTATGTATCCAGGCATGTGCCAAAGAGGACTCAAGTAAATTGCCTAACATGAGTTGTGCAGGAGGAAGTACCAGTGGTAAGGGATTTCCCTGAAGTATTTCCAGAGGAGTTGCCAGGCATGCCACCGGATAGAGATATTGAGTTTTTGATGAGCTATTTCCAGGCATAGGGCAATATCAAAGAGACCATATAGGATGCCAGCAAAGGATTTGGTGGAAATTAAGAAGCAGATTAAGGAGTTACTGGATAAGGGATATATCCGCCCAAGTTCTTCGCCTTGGGGATCGCCAGTACTTCTAGTGGAGAAGAAGGATGGATCGTTAAGGATGGTTGTTGATTATCGAGGATTGAACGAAGTAACGATCAAGAACAAGTACACACTACCAATGATTAATGATCTATTTGATCGATTGCAAGGAGCTAAGGTATTTTCCAAGATCGATCTGCGATCAGGATACCACTAGTTAAAGATTCGAGAACAGGATATTCCAAAGACAGCTTTTACCACCAGTTATGGGTTGTACGAGTATACTGTTATGTCATTTGGTCTGACTAACGCACCTGCCTATTTTATGAACATGATGAACAAAGTGTTTATGGAGTTTTTGGATAAGTTCGTCGTAGTGTTCATTGATGATATCCTGGTTTATTCGAAGAATGAGGAGGAGCATAAGGAGCATTTGCCTTTGGTACTTGGAAAGCTTAGAGAACATTAATTATATGCCAAGTTCAGCAAATGTGAGTTTTGGTTGAAGGAAATAGGATTCCTCGGACACGTTATATCTGGAGAAGGTATAGCAGTTGATCCCACTAAAGTTGATACCGTGACCAAGTGGGAAGCCCCAACAACAGTTGGAGAGATCCGGAGTTTTCTTGGACTCGTAGGACACTACCGGAGATTTATTGAGAATTTCTCAAAGATTGCGAAGCCTATGACTGAGTTGTAAAGAAAGATACCAAGTTCATATGGAGGGAGGAATGTGAGGCTAGTTTCCAGGAGTTGAAGAAATGCTTGGTTACCTCACCAGTGTTGATTTTGCCAGACCAGACCAAAGATTATGAGGTGCATTGCGATGCTTCACATCGAGGACTTGGAGCAGTGCTTATGCAGGAAGGGAGAGTTGTTTCATACGCCTCAATACAACTGAAGCCTCATGAGTTAAATTATGCCACGCATGATTTGGAGTTAGCAGCCGTAGTGCATGCCTTGAAAACATGGAGGCATTTCCTCATTGGAAACCATTGTGAGGTGTACACGGATCATAAGAGTTTGAAGTACATTTTCACACAGAAGGAGTTGAATCTCAGACAAAGGAGATGGTTGGAGCTCATCAAGGATTATGATATGAGATTGCATTATCATCCCGGAAAGGATAATGTAGTAGCTGAGGCATTAAGTCGTAAGAGCCATGTCAATACGTTACTAACGAGAGAAATACCCAAGGAGTTAGCAGAAAATCTTCGTGAACTATGTTTGGAAATAGTTCCGACAGGTTATGTAGCAGCATTGGAGATTCAGTCAACTTTGATGGATAAAATCAGAGAAGCTCAGAAGGCTGACAAAGAGATTGCCGCTATTAAGGAGAAACTGAGCAAAGGAAAAGCTAAAGGATTTCGTGAGGATGAGCACGATACCCTATGGTTCGACGACCGCATTTACGTGCACAATGACCCGGAGATCAGGAAGTTGATTTTGCAAGAGGAACATGACTCACCGTATTCAATTCACCCAGGAAATACCAAGATGTATTTGGATCTGAAGGATATTTTCTGGTGGACTGGAATGAAGAAGGATATTGCGGAGTATGTAGCAGTTTGTGATGTATGTCAGAGAGTAAAGGCAGAGCATCAGAAGCCAGCAGGATTGTTACAACCATTGCCGATACCCGAATGGAAGTGGGATAAGCTAGGCATGGATTTTATCACGGGATTGCCCAGGACTCGTTCAGGCTATGACTCGATTTGGGTTGTAGTTGATCGATTAACAAAGGTAGCTCATTTTATCCCGGTAAAGACCACTTACACCAGTGCTAAGTTGGCAAAGATATACATGACCAGGATTGTATGTTTGCATGGAGTTCCAAGGAGTATCATATCAGATAGAGGAACCCAGTTTACCTCAAAGTTCTGGAAGCAGTTGCACGAAACTATGGGAACCAGGCTAGAATTAGTACAGCTTTTCATCCACAGATAGATGGACAGACCGAGAGAGTCAATCAGATTTTGGAGGATATGCTGAGAGCTTGTGCGCTAGATTATGGATCTAGTTGGGACGACAATTTGCCATATGCAGAGTTCTCTTACAACAACAGTTACCAAACCAGCTTAAAGATGGCCCCTTTCGAAGCATTGTATGGAAGGAGGTGCAGGACACCGTTGTCATGGGACGAAGTTGGAGACCGCCAGTTGTTTGGACCTGACTTGATTAAACAGTCTGAACAGAAGGTGAAGTTGATTCGCGATAGGCTCAAGGTAGCCCAGTCCAGACAGAAAAGTTATGCAGATTCTAAATGTAAGGAGACAGTTTACGAAGTTGGAGATACAACTTATCTTCAAGTATCTCCACTTCGGGGAACAAAGCGTTTTGGAGTTAAAGGGAAGTTAGCACCACGATTTGTAGCACCATATCGAGTTTTGGAGCGTATGGGAGAAGTGGCCTACAAGTTGGAATTGCCAAAAGGATTGTCACGAGTTCATGATGTGTTCCACGTTTCTCAGTTAAAGAAATGCCACGCGGAGATGGCTGACATGCCTTTGAGAGACACAGTGCCTTTGGAAATTATTCAGTTGGATAACGATTTGACGTACGAGGAGAAACCAATTAAGATTCTCGAGTTTGCCAGTCGAGTTACCCGCAGCAAGGTTATCAAGTTTTGCAAAGTTCAGTGGTGCCACCACACAGAGGATGAAGCCACCTGGGAGCAAGAGGAAGATTTGTTCAAGGACCACCCTCACCTATTTTCTAGCCAACCCGAATCTCGAGGGCGAGATTCATCTTAAGGGGGGTAGGTTTGTAACATCCCAAATTTTCAATTTGGAATGTTATACATTAGATCATCACTGCATACCATATTTTATTTTGCATTTTGGTTGATCCTAGAAATTCTACGCAACTCAATGACCCACGGAGAGAGTTGGGGATTTCGTTATTTTCATATTTCAGTTTTCTCAAATTTTGAGAATAGGATCATTTGATTTTATTTATTCTATCATCAATTATTTCTATTACAAAAATATGAGAGAGGGAATAAAATGACTTTCCCAAAATAAATAAATATTGAGGATTTAATAATAAAATCAAATAGGATTTTATTTCGGAGTTTTTCGGTGATTTATTTGAATTTAGAAAAAATGTGCGTTTTTCAAAATTGCATTTAGGTCCCAAATAAATGTTCACCTTGTTCGGATTGATTTTAGAAGCCCGTGAAAATTTATTTCGCAATTTTTGGAGTCCATTTCGTATTTCTTTTTATTTTTCTTCTGCACGTAATTATTAAAAAAAAATCGAACCGACCTAGGGCTGTGTCTGGCTAGGACTCCCGGCCCGTTAGGCTATTTAAGACGGGGGGGAGGCCCAGTCAGAGCTAACCCTAGCCCGAGCCGCCCCAGCTCTCGCCGCTGCCGTCGCCGCCTCGCCGCCGCCCCGCCGCCTCGCAGCCGCCGCCGCCGGACGCCGCCGCCGCTGCACGCCGCCCGAGGTCCGCCACCGCCTCGAAATCCGTACAGGTTTTTCCATCGGTTTTTTTAGATTCATTTTTTAAATAGATCGGTTTTCCGGTTTATTTAATTTAGCGAGCGTTCGTCGTTTTTCTTTTCTCGGATTAAATCCGCGATTTTTCTGATCGTGATTCTTGATCCGATTTTCTTTTTAGTATAACTTTTCGCTAATTTATCGGAATCAGGCGATTCAAGCGCCTAGAGTTTCGTCTCGAAACCCTCTATCCGTTTAACCAACTTAAACAAGAGTTTGCTACTGTAAAATTTGCCCTAGATCCAGATTAGTAGAATGAAGTTCTTTTCTTTCGCCGTTTGACTTTCGTTGCTTCGTTCGATTTGATTCTTTAGCCAACCGGAGTTCTTGAGTTGAACCTTCTGGTTAGATCTCTTATTTGAGTTTTACCTGTGCATTAGTTGAGTACTTATTGTATGCTTTTTTGTTTGTCTGCGATAGAATACCCGGAGTGCGTCGCTTGTTACTTCGAATCACTAGGTTTCCCAGATCTTCAGCAAGGCAAGTAACACTTTGATCATACCTTTTCTACTACCCAGTTTTATTGCATTAGATCAACCCTCACACATTGCATGGTTAGGATCTAATTAAATTGTGGGATGGAAAGTAGATGACGTAGTACCTATTACCTGTTTATTATCAAACCTTTGGGAGTTACTTCTACGTTTGCTTATTATGCCATGCTATGCTAGTAGGCGTGGATTGGGTGAGTGATATCCATGACAGATGTGAGTTTTGTGAATTAATGGTTATCTAAGGTGGCAACTTAAACACACATCTGGGTGGATTGAGGCACCTGGGTATTCCAGGACTTGCCTGTTTTCTTTTGGACCGCCACCCAGGCTCAAAGGGATCATGAGACTATTCATACTAGAAACTTCTGTGTGCAGCCACAAGCTATTATGGGCTCTAAAATAGTGGACTAAGTCGTGCGAACTCTTACAGTGGTAGACTAGCAGATGTAGGGGATGTAGGTGGTACGGTCTACCCGATCGTAAGGTGCTAGCGCTTCTGAAAGACTATGTCTCATCATCCGTCTTCTCAAACACCCTGTAGTGCGAGAAACCAAATGTAGGCGATCGAGTCTTGTGGGGAAAAGTGCGCAAACCTCTGCAGAGTGTAATAAACTAATCATGGTTAGCCGTGTCCCCGGTTATGGACATCTTGAGTATCTAGTACCTGAATTATCATGTGAATCTCAACATGTTACACTAAATTAATTATGCTGGGTTATGTTTAATGATGATGCTTAATTGGGATTGAGAATGCTATCAACCATTCTCAATGTTTAACAACTACCATGATAGTTAAATAAAATCTATTCCTTTGTAGTAGGGAAAAATTGGCTTTACGCAAAACTGTAACCATAGAGCTTTCCACCAGCCAAATATGCATATAGTATAGCTGTTTCATTCCATTACTCTCTATGTGTTACATTGCCAGCATATTCCATGTGCTGACCCGTTTCGGGCTGCAACGTTAATGTTGCAGACTTTTCAGACGACGATTAAGGAGTTTTTAGGTCGTGGTTCTATACTCAGTGATGTTGTTGGAGTTGATGGACTCACTTATCTTCCAAGCCTTCCGCTGTTATTGTTATTAGATGGCCTTAAGCCATATTTATTGTAATAAGTTCTCTTTTGAGACACTCGATGTAATAAGTGTGTGATTGCTACTCTGCTATAAATCCTTCGAGTACTGTGTGGTGTCAGCATTACTGATCTAGGGATGACACCGGAGCACAGAGATCAGACTGGTTGAGGTCTGGTCGCTACATGAAACCACAAACTGAGATTTGCTACTTATACTTCAGGTCTTCAGTAACCTAATCTGATGCGTGTTACAAGTGTGTTAAGGTTGGTCTGTGGTTGCCCCGTTCCAATTTATGATTCTGGTGGTTCCTTCTACAACAATGCCATGTCCTCTTCCATATTGTTGGGATCATAGAACAGCGGTAGATACTGATAGCAGGTGCTTCCAAACTCAACTGACATATACAGGTTGTACATGTTTGGACGAATGACCTTGCCACTTGTTGCTTATGTACGTGCTCCCACCGATGCCACTTCCAGTCCTGCTACCGTATGTTCAGCAATGCGATTTACCTTCGATTTTTTTGTCTACCCTGCATGCTGTTTATACATCACCGATGGACACATGCATAGATTATGCATTGGTGGCGCGGAGCGAAATGACTGGCAAACAATAATGATCACAACCTTTATGCAACTGTAGTGTATTTATGCATGGATGGGCTACTAGCTAGGAGCTTTCTTGCTTGCCTACACATACTTGATTTTTTTATACAGTATGATCGGTTTTTCCTTGAGTATATGATTTGATGTAGGTTTAATGCTACCGACGCGCATGAGTTGATTGTAATGCTTTAGTTGTTTGAATGAACATACAATGGATTGCCCAGACTGTGCAAAAATTGTATCAAGGATTGACTATGTTTATATTATCTTTGCTGTTGTCTTGGATAAAATTCCTTACAGATCTTGCAGTCCTACTTTGCAGGGATTGATGAAGCATGAAAATAAGAGAGATTTTAACAATGAAGCATTGCCAGGTAAATAGTTTTTGTGGCACAATAGTTTAAGGGGTGGATGCGGAAGTGTGTAGTTGCTTCCATGTATAGTGCACATACGAGTTAACATAAGTGATTTTGCTTCTAATGCGATATGAATTTTGAAATTAATTGGTTGAAACTCCCAAACCATGTTATGCCGCTGCATGCTTGGTCAATAGCTCGGCATTAACAGAAAACACATGCCAAGTATGAAGAAACTGATTTGTTGCCAAAGAACCAAGAAACTGATTCCCATGCCTGGTGGATTTTCTCTCCATATGTAAGTTCAATCATGTAACTGCCATTTTCATATGCAAATTACTCTTTCATCTTAATCAACCTTTTCTTTCTACATGCCTGAGGTTTGCGCGTTGAGTTCCTACCAACATACATTTTTAGTTATCATTTCTAGACCACTTTAAGTTCAAAATATGAGGTGCTTAATTAGTTAATATCCATGGTGTACACTAGATAGTATAATAATTAGTAGTCAAAAGGGACAGTGTTTTGCCTAGATAATATTTTCGTTGAATAACTGAACGTAGTCGTTGTTGATTTTTCATAGCAAAATTTATCCGTTCTTTGCTATGGATCTCCCATGGTCGTTTTACAGAGCATTTTTGTTCAACCTCTTCCTGTTGTTTTCATTGATCATTCTTGTTTGATTCCAATGATAAATTAGGCTTTCTGTGTGGGAATGTGTGAGTTCCCAAGTGTTACCCACTAGATTTCTGTATGTTTGGCTTTTCAGATATGACCCTGGAAACAGAAGGAGTAATCCTGCAGTTCCTTATGTGATTTGTTCAAAAGCAAGGGCTTTCAGTTTTTTAGCATGCTTTGATGAATCTTTCTTACTGTATGATCAATCTCTTCTCTGGAGCTAACGACCCTTAACTAAAAAAACTTGTTTGATTACCTATCCAATCAAAATAATTTAGCTCAATTTGTTGATGAATGCATGTTAGGTAGACTGATGTGGTCTATCTATGTATTAACTTGCCGATCTTTTTCATAACTGTAGCTTGCAGAGCAGAAAGTGTTTGACCTTATCTGTTTGGTGTGTAAATAATGCAAAGCAGCAAAAATGCCATTCTCTATAATTTTGATCTCGGTCAAAAGGCAAATTTGGTAAAAAAAATGTGAATTCTACATCAAATGTAAAAAAACATGATAGTACACGTGTGATGTGTTCTGAATATGGCTCAGCTAAAAATAAATAATCACCCCTAGGATAATATTGTTCTATATTATTAGCTCATGTTTGGGTTAGTTTTGGAGAGGCGCATAATATAATGGGGTTGTACTCAGGGAAATGTGAACCTCCTATGTTTTCAATAATCCTTCTTTTGCTTTTTAGGTTATGGTTATGACATTTATGTAGAAGAGAGAGCATATTTACCCTCCACATAATTGAGTTTTAGAAAAAAAAATCTAGATGCAAGGAATTAGGTTTATTTCCTTCATTCTGATTCTTCACTTGATGCCTTTCATCAATCTTCTATCATTTTTCCTTATTTCCTTTGTCAATCTTACTCATTTTGTTTGTCCCTTTTTTTAATCTCTTTCAATACTCTTTTGTCCCTATTTTTTTCCTCACAAATACTGGCAGCGATAAGACTCGGACGAGCTCACGATAGGAGAAAGCAATAGGAATCACATTGTTGCAGGGCACTGACACGGCGGATCTGGCTGTTGCGACATGGAAGCTATAGATCTAGGAAAGGCACATAGCCACCTTTGCCAGGAGCAGTAGGGTTGGTGGATGAAAGATCTGGGCAATGGCCAAGGAGCATAGAGGTGGAGGGGCTAAGCCAGAGCAGATGGAGCAAAGTGTCGTGTCAGATCCAGGCGATGGTCAGGGATGGAGAGGTTGATGGAAAAGAGGAGAGTAGAGCCAGTATCGCCTGATTCTCGCAGCCGACCATCATCGCCGCCGGCGACGGCCACTGGTGGCGGCGATAGAGTGGTAGCGGACAAGCGTTCTTGGCCACCAGGGCTGGGGGCGCCTCGGTGTCGCGCCCTGGAGAGACAAGGGAGTGGGGATCTCCCTCTTTTTATGGAGTCACAACTGCACTGGAGGAGGAAAGAGCATGAGATAGAATCATGTTGTAAGTATGAATGGATATTACATGACATCATGTTCAACAAACAATTGTCAATTCAAGAAATTATTTTATCATTATATTTTTTGTTATTCTGTGGCAACGCACGGGCAATCAACTAGTAGTAGTAGATGCAGAATCATTTCGATCTACTTGACACGGATGTGATGCCTATATTCATGATCATTGCCTTAGATATCTTCATAACTATGCACTTTCCTATCAATTGCTCGACAGTAATTTGTTCACCCCCCGTAATACATGCTATCATGAGAGAAGCCACTAGTGAAACCTATGGCCCTCGGGTCTCTTTCTTATTATATTGCATCTCCTTTATTATCACATCTCGTTTACTATTTTGCAATCTTTACTTTCCAATCTATACAACAAAATACCAAAAATATTTATCTTACTATCTCTATCAGATCTCACTTCGCAAGTGACCGTGAAGAGATTGACAACCTCTTTATCGTGTTGGTTGCGAGGTTCTTGATTGTTTGTGCAGGTACTAGGTGACTTGTGCTTTGTTGCATCACCCTTTCCTTGGTTCTCAAAAACTGAGGGGAATACTTATGCTACTTTGTTGCATCACCCTTTCCTCTTCAAGGGAAAACCAACGCATGCTCAAGAGGTAGCAAGAAGGATTTCTGGCGCCGTTGCCAGGGAGATCTACGCCATGTCAAGACATACCAAGTACCCATCATTAACTCTTCTCCCTCGCATTAAATTATTTGCCATTCGCCTCTCGTTTTCCTCTCCCCCACTGTAACGCCCCGAGACCGATGTGCCAGGTGTCGTCCAGTTATTCGTTGTTTTTGCCCTGTCATTGCTTGCATGTCATGCATTGCATATCATGTCATCATGAGCATTTCATTTGCATACGTGTTCATCTCATGCATTCGAGCATTTTCCCCGTTGTCCGTTTTGCATTCCGGTGCTTCGTTCTCCTCCGATGGTCATTTCTACCTTTCTTCGTGTGTGGGGATTAAACATTTCCGGATTGGCCCGAGACTTGTCAAGCGGCCTTGGTTTACTACCGGTAGACTGCCTGTCAAGTTTCGTACCATTTGGACTTTGTTTGATACTCCAACGGTTAACCGAGGGACCGAAAAGGCCTCGTGTGTGTTGCAGCACAACACCCCTCCATTTTGGCCCAAAACCCACCTAAACCTGCTCCATCATCTAGAACGTTCGATCACGACCGCGTGGCTGAAATTCGCTCCTCTTTTGGACTCTCCTAGCTCCTCCTATACCTATATAAAGACCCCCTCCGAAATTCCCGTTCTTCTACCTTCGAAACCCTAGTTCCACCCACCTCACGCGCACCGGACATGTCTGCCGCGCCGGACATTTCGTCCGCCGCCGCCGGCGGCCTCTAGCAGCGCGCCACGTGTCCGCCGTACCACCGCCGCCGCCGCCGCCACGGCCCGCGAGGCCCACGGGGAGCCCGCCCCGGGCCAGATCGGGCTCGAGCTTCGCCCGCGCCTAGCGCCGCCCGAGCGCCTCCCTCCGCCGCCTCCTTCCTCTGGGCCGGCCGCCGCCGCCTGCGCGCCTCCTCGTTGCTGGCCGCCGCCACCGGGACCTCGCCGCCGCCTCGCGCCGGTCGCCGCCTGCACTACCTTGCCACCGCCGCCTCGGATCCGCGGCCGCGCCGCCCCGCACCTCCCGGAGCCAGATCCGGCCGCCCCGCCGGAGTCCAGCCGCGCTCGAGCGTCGCCGTCGCCGGAGACGGAGGAACCAGCCTCTTCTCGCCGGAGTTGACTTTTATCTCGGGGTAGATTATTTCTTCTAAGTCCCGAAATTCTCAGGATCCATGTGCTAAAGTTCATGGCCTCGTAACTTTGCACTCGTAGCGCTGATTCATGCATATAGCACATCAAAATGTTCATCTCAGAGAGTACATCATTTCATTCCATTGCATCATTTTAATTTGAGTTCATCTTGATGCCCGAAATGCTGTTAGAAGAGGGTTACTTGAGTTAATTGTCAGATCTGCTGCTCCATTTAGCTTTTTGTCATTTTTGCCATGATTATTGTGTGCATGATATGCCCTCATGCTCTACATATGTTTTGTTAAGGGATTTGTCATCTTTCCAGAGGTGCAACCCATGTATTTTTGTGGTGTGTGTGGTGACTAGTGCAAGCTTGAAAAGTGGTGCACTTTGTAATTCTGCTTTCAGGGACTTAGCAATTCCACTAAGTCCTTGATCTGTTTATCTCATGATGCCATATGTTCATGTTGTTTCCTAGTGATCCGTGCCTATTTTGAGGATGATCAGTAAGGATGTTTTGTTAATCTTGTAGTGCTCTATCCATCCATGTCTTTGTTTGCAATTATGGAGCACACTAGCTTGAGTCAATTGAGCTCTACTTTTGCTACTTTGTGAATCTGGGCAGATTGTCAACTTGTTTGCAATTTTGCCGATGATGTTGTAGTTGATCCGTGCATGCTATGCTATTGTTATTGCCATGTCTAGCTTGCATTTTGTGTATTCTTGATGGGTGTATGCTTAGTTTGTTATGACTTGCACCGTAGTGAGTGCATCGAGCTCGTAAACATGCCTACTTGAGTTATGTTTCAGCATGCTCCAGTTTTCACAAAGTTTGAAAACTGATTATGTTTTTGCTATGTTCACATGCTTGCAATGGTATTTTCTGATCCCTTTTGGCTCAAGGTCACTAAGGGACTTTTGTTAAGCTCTTTGAGTAGCTCCATTCCATGCTTTACTTTGCCATGTTCAGGTCCTATAGCATGTAGTTTTGTTGCTCCGAAGAGTGCTACCTGATCTGAAATTCCAGACAAGTGTTAATTTCACTAAGTCTGAGATCTGTTTGCCATATGCATTTTGGCCATGCTTGTTTGAACCTGTTAATGGATGAATTGGCCGTAGCTCAGTGCTAGACTTTTGTTAAGAATCTTGTATGCATCCCTGCCATGTATTTTGTTGTCCTGTTTGGGTGCTGTAGCATGTTCATCTCATTGCATTTAGATGACTACTTGCTGTAAATCGCAGACCGGTGTCATTTTTTGAATCGCTTGCCATTTCCAAACCGT
The DNA here is from genome assembly GCF_002162155.2 of Triticum dicoccoides. Lineage (NCBI taxonomy): Eukaryota > Viridiplantae > Streptophyta > Magnoliopsida > Poales > Poaceae > Triticum > Triticum dicoccoides. Next base: position 257,049,270 of record NC_041382.1, read on the forward strand.
AACTCCGATTCCAGCGTTCTTTATATCGTTTTCAAGCGATTTCATCTCACCTTTCCAATGGCACACTTGGATTTCCATGTTGATGCCAGGTTCATGCATTCCTTGTCACATCTTGCATATGCATCCCGCATCGCATCCCGCATAGCATATCATCTTTGCATCATATTGTTTGATCCTTGCACGTGGTTGATTGTGTCCTTGTTGGTTGTTTGTCTTGTTTGGGTAGAGCCGGGAGACGAGTTCACTAATGAGGAGCCCGTTGAGTTTGCTTTCGAGGATCTAGTCAACTCTGACAACTGTGCAGGCAAGATGATCATACCCTCGAAATCACTACTATCTTTGCTATGCTAGTTTGCTCGCTCTTTTGCTATGCCATTGCTATGATGCCTACAATTTGCTTTCAAGCCTCCCAAATTGCCATGTCAAATCTCTAACCCACCATGTCCTAGCAAACCGTTGATTGGCTATGTTACCGCTTTGCTCAGCCCCTCTTATAGCGTTGTTAGTTGCAGGTGAAGATTGGAGGCCGTTCCTTGTTGGAACATTTATTTACTTGTTGGGATATCATTATATTATCTTGTTATCTTAATGCATCTATATACTTGGTAAAGGGTGGAAGGCTCGGCCTCTCGCCTAGTGTTTTGTTCCACTCTTGCCGCCCTACTTTCCGTCATATCGGTGTTATGTTCCCGGATTTTGCGTTCCTTACGCGGTTGGGTTATAATGGGAACCCCTTGATAGTTCGCCTTGATTAAAGCTTTTCCAGCAATGCCCAACATTGGTTTTACCATTTTCCACCTAGCCTTTTCTTTTCCCTTGGGAGTCGCGCTCCTGAGGGTCATCATTATTTTACCCCCCTCCCGGGCCAGTGCTCCTCTGAGTGTTGGTCCGAACCAGGCAGCCTGCGGGGCCACCTCGGGGAAACTCGAGGGTTGGTTTTACTCGTAGCTTGACCTATCTGAGTGTGCCCTGAGAACGAGATATGTGCAACTCCTATCGGGATTTTTCGGCACATTCGGGCGGTGTTGCTGGACTTGTTTTAACCTGTCGAAGTGTCTTGAAGAACCGAGGTACCGAGTCTGATCGGAACGTCTCAGGAGGAGGTCTATTCCTTCGTTGACCGTGAGAGCTTGTCATGGGCTAAGTTGGGACTCCCCTGCAGGGATTTGAACTTTCGAAAGCCGTGCCCGCGGTTATGGGCAGATGGTAATTCGTTAATGTCCGGTTGTAGATAACTTGAACCTTAACTTAATTAAAATGAGTCAATCGCGTGTGTAACCGTGATGGTCTCTTCTCGGCGGAGTCCGGGAAGTGAACACGGTGTTGGAGTTATGCTTGACGTAGGTTGTTTTAGGATCACTTCTTGATCATAATTTTATCGACCGTGCTTTGCCTTCTCTTCTTGCTCTCATTTGTGTATGTTAGCCACCATATATGCTAGTCGCTTGCTGCAGCTCCACCTCTTACCTTTATGTTACCCATAAGCTTAAATAGTCTTGATCGCGAGGGTGCGAGATTGCTGAGTCCCCGTGACTCACAGATACTTCCAAAACCAGTTTGCAGGTGCCGTTGAACTGTGCAGAAGACGCAACCAAGCTCAAGGTGGATCTCGATGAAGATCTTGTCCTTTGTGTTGTTTCGTTCTAGCTGATCAGTAGTGGAGCCCAGTTGGGGTCGATCGGGGACCTTTGTCGCTTTTGGGGTTCTTCTTTTATTTTGGTTCCTTAGTCGGACCATGAGTATATTTGGATGATGTAATGTTTTATTCATGTATTATGTGAAGTGGCGATTGTAAGCCAACTATGTAACTTCTTCCCCTATTTTATTACATGGGTTGTGTGAAGATTACCTCACTTGCGACATTGCTTTCAATGCGGTTATGCCTCTAAGTCGTGCTTCGACACATGGGAGATATAGCCGCATCGAGGGCGTTACACCCACTTCTAAAACGATTTTTGAAAACCTTTGTCGTTTTATTCGCCCCTTTTCCGTTCATCTTTTTTTTCTTGCTTCTTGTGAGTTTGTGTGTCAGATCGTTTGTTTTGCCCTCATGGCTAGCCCTCCTCCTCTTCCTTTGTGTCCCTATTTTGAAGTTCCTAACTTCAAACAAAGACAAGGAGAAAACTTAAAAGATGCTTGGTACAGGATGATGGAATCCTATCATAATTGCACTATAGAGGGAGATTTCAAGATTTTACTGCGTAATTTTTATGCTGGGCTAACTATATTTCATAGACAACTCTTGGATTTTTCCACTGAAGGGAATTTTATTGAAATTGATCCCAGTATTGTGTATGAGATTATAGAGGGAATAGTAGGAGTACTATCCCCACAAAAGGGACCACATCATACTCAAGAAGGAACCCAAGTAAGAAACTATGCGAAGTAACTAAAAGTTTGCAAAAATCTCTTGAACCACTTAAAAATGTTAGCGGGAACCTTCACCGCATGAATAACTTGACCACTCTTTGCAATAAGCGGTTGGATGCTCTAGATCTAAGGAACCTCCCAGATACGAGAATACCCCCATTAAAAAGATAAAAACCAAATATGAGAATACGTAGATCTATTCTTGCTTTTATGCCTAGCTAGGGGCGTTAAATGATAACTCTTGTTGGGATCCAACCCAATTTTATTTTTGTTCTTTACTTTTTGTTCCTGTTTAGTAATAAATAATTTATATAGCCTCTATTATGATTGTGTTTTTATGTTTTTAATTAGTGTTTGTGCCAAGTAAAGCCTTTTGGATCTTCTTGGGTGATTGTTGTTTGATCTTGCTGATAAAAAACAGAAAGTATGTGCCCATGAAAACAATTTTATTTTTTTACCAGAGAGCGATAAAATACCAATTCCAACTGCAGTGGATAAATATACAAATTGTCCTGGTTGTCCAAATTTCTCAAAATTTTTGGAGTTACAGAAGTATTCGAAACCTACAGATTGCTACAGACTGTTCTATTTTTGACTGATTTATTTTTCGCGTGTTGTTTGCTTATTTTGATGAATCTATGGCTAGTATCGGGGGGTATGAACCATAGAGAAGTTGGAATACAGTATGTTTAACACCAATATAAATAAAGAATGAGATAATTACAATACCTTAAAGTGGTGGTTTATTTTCTAATACTAACGGAGCTCACGAGATTTTCTGTTGAGTTTTGTGTTGTGAAGTTTTCAAGTGTTTGGGTAAAGATTTGATGGATTTTGGAACACGGGTGGAAAGATCCTAAGCTTGGGGATGCCCAAGGCACCACGAGGTAAAATTCAAGGACAACCAAAAGCCTAAGCTTGGGGATGCCTCGGAAGGCATCCCCTCTTTCGTCTTCGTCTATCGGTAACTTTACTTGAGGCTATATTTTTATTCACCACATGATATGTGTTTTGCTTGGAGCGTCTTGTATGATTTGAGTCTTTGCATTTTCGTTTAACACAATCATCCTTGCTGTCCACACCTTTTGGGAGAGACACGCATGAATCGGAAATTATTAGAATACTCTATGCGCTTCACTTATATCTTTTGAGCTATACAATTTGTCTCTAGTGCTTCACTTATATCTTTTTAGAGCACGGTGGTGATTTTATTTTATAGAAATTATTGATCCCTCATGCTTCACTTATATTATTTTGAGATTCTTTTAGAACAACATGGTAATTGGCTTTGGTTATAAAATTAGTCCTAATATGATGGGCATCCAAGATGGGTATAATAAAAACTTCCATACAAAGTGTGTTGAATAGTAGGAGAAGTTTGATACTTGATGATTGTTTTGAGACATGAGGATGGTGATATTAGAGTCATGCGAGTTGAGTAATTGTGAATTTGAGAAACACTTGTGTTGAGGTTTGCAAGTCTCGTAGCATGCACCTATGGTAACTGTTGTGTAACAAATTTGAAGCATGAGGTATTTCTTTGATTGTCTTCCTTATGAGTGGCGGTCAGGGATGAGCGATGGTCTTTTCCTACCAATCTATCCCCCTAGGAGCATGCGCGTTGTGCTTGGTTTTTGATGACTTGTAGATTTTTGCAATAAGTATGTGAGTTCTTTATGACTAATGTTGAGTCCATGGATTATACGCACTCTCACCCTTCCAGCATTGCTAGCCTCTCTAGTACCGCGCAACTTCCACTGGTACCATAAACCCACCATTTACCTTCCTCAAAACAGCCACCATACCTACCTATTATGGCATTTCCATAGCCATTTCGAGATATATTGCCATGCAACTTCCACCATTCCATTTATTATGACATGCTCCATCATTGTCATATTGCCTTGCATGATTATGTTGTTGACATCGTATTTGTGGCAAAGCCACCATTCATAATTTTTTCATACATGTCATTCTTGATTCATTGCACATCCCGGTACACCGCAAGAGGCATGCATATAGAGTCATATTTTGGTTCTAAGTTTCGAGTTGTAATCTTTGAGTCGTCAATAAATAGAAGTGTGATGATCATCATTATTAGAGCATTGTCCCATGTGAGGAAATAAAAAAAGAGAAAGGCCAAATAAAAAAAGGCCCAACAAAAAAGAAAAAAAAGAAAGAAAAAATGAGAGAAAAAGAGAGAAGGGACAATGCTACTATCCCTTTTCCACACTTGTGCTTCAAAGTAGCACCATGATCTTCATGATAGAGAGTCTCTTATTGTAAGTGCATCTAGTGCCCCTTAGTGATTTTGGTGTACTGAAGACTGATAGGTTAAGGGACTGATGCGTTTGTGAGTGTACATAGGTCTATAAGTCTATTAGGAGTTTGATATTTACAGAGAAAGTCAAACCCTAAAAATCAAGTTCTTTGATTGAAGACTTTGGATTTCTGAAGACTTTCTGAAGACTTTGAAAGTGAAGAAATTGGTGTGACCGTGAAGACTTGGTATTCATTCGAGGAACATGAAGCGTGAAGACTTTTGTTTCCGTAGTTTCTTTTTTCTCTTTCTTGAGTCATAGGAAACACCGTGCTGATAAAGGGGGTCGAAGAAATACTAAGGAAAAGTTTCCAAATGATGCTCAACTCAAAATCCTACACCTACCAATCCCTTCGAGTGAAGTCAATGGAAATCTCATGCAGTTCAGTCAATTTCTTCAGTGACAAAGACGAATTTCTTCTGGTCTTTGTGGAATTTGTTTTGACTGAGGAGTTAGGAATTCGCTAGTGCGAATTGCCTAAAAGTGAGGAACATGATAGCCCTGAGGAATTTGATAGTCAAATTTCCGACCGTTGATGTGCTACGCACCAGCTGTCCCAAAATATCTTCCCACCTAACGGTCATATCATTGAAGGGCATTTATGTCTTATCACGTCGGGCGACTCCCTAGGCTATAAATAGCCGCCCCTACAACCACTAGCTGGTTGGCTGCTCCGAGAGAAACTGACACCTGTCATTTGAGAGCATCCCATCCTTCAAGGACTTTGAGCGAAAATCATCAAGTGAGGAAAATCCAAACCCAAACACCTACAAACCCAAAGTGATTGAGCATCACTGAATAGATTGATCCTGCGTGGATCCGATGCTTGTTACCTTTGAAGACTGTGCATCTTTCAGACGGTTAGGCGTCATGGTCTAGAGCATCCAAGAGGAAATTGTGGATCGCTGAGTGGCCGAGTTTGTGAAGGTTTGGAAGTCACCTGCAGACTTACCATGAGTGATTGGACGAGGTCTGTGTGACCTTTGTTCAAGGAGAATACGGTGAGGACTGTGTGTCCGGGACTGTGTGTTCTCAGGTTTAAATACCTAGCCGCTCCAACCAGACATACAACTGTCACAACAGTTGGAACTGGTATACCAAATCACTGTCTTCACCAAGCCTACTGGTTCTATTTCCTCAAATCTTCCTTTTCCTCATTACTGTGTTGTGTGCTTGTTCATATCTATTCAAAGACTTTGACTGAAGACTTTCTCAATTTCCTCAGTTCAATTTCTTTAGTCTGTTTGTCTTCATCCTGTTTTATCCTGTGCTTACGCTTTCTGTACTCTGTGTCTGTTTTCATTTCATCATGATATCCATGTTTATGTTATGTCATGTATGCATATGAGTATTTATTCCGCTGCAAGTAGTTCTTCGCTCAGGAATTTCCTCACCCTGAAATTCCTCAGTGAAGAATTTATAAAAATTGCCTATTCACCCCCTCGAGTCGACTTAACGCACATTCAATTGGTATCAGAGCAAGGTACTCCGTTGTTCTGTGTAATTTTGGTTTAACCGCTTGGAGTTTTAGTTATGTCGAGCGCAGGTAAGATCAAGGTTTCTGCTGGGTGGCCTACCTTCGATGGGACGGACTACCCCTACTGGAAGAATAAGATGCGCATGCATCTTGAGGCAATTGACAACGATCTCTGGTTCGTTGTGGAAAATGGCGTTCCCTCTGTCACTCCTACCATCAACGCTGCTGATGTGAAGAGATTAAAGCAAATCGACTCTCAAGCCAAGAACATCATATGTGGCCATCTGAGCAAAGGGCAGTATGGCAGAGTAAGTGCTTTGGAGACATCAAAGCTTATCTGGGACAGGCTGTCCAAGGTAAATGAAAGAGTCTCAACACAGCATGAGCCTCGAGTTGACGTTCTTCGCAATATCTTCAACCACTTCAAAAGACTCAACAATGAAAATGTTCAGCAAACCTTCGATCACCTCACTGACATCTCAAATAAGCTTCAAGCACTTGGTGCCACCGACATCACCGGCCATGAAGTGGTGAAGAAATTGCTAAGATTGCTTGATTCCTCATTTGATACTCTGGCATTGATGATACAAGAACATGGAGACTATAAGTCACTTGATCCCGCTAATATCCTTGAGAGGCTAAACACTCATGAGTTATAGCTTGCTGAGAAGAGAGATCTCTATGGACCAAGCTATGGCAGATCACGAGCTCTGAAGGCCAAGGTAGTGTTTGAATATGAAGGTGAAGATTCTGGTAGCAGCCTTGGTGATCCTAAAGAACTGAGCCAGGAGCTAGCAATGCAAGTGAGGAAATTCCATAAGTTCTCAAGACGTGGTCGTTTTGGAAAATCCTCAAGAAGTGATTTCTTAAGATCAGATTCCTCATCCCGTGATTACAAGAAGAGACTCTGTCACAAATGCAAGAAACCTGGTCACTACATTCTAGATTGTCCTCAGTGGGAAAAGGAATCAAAGAAGAAGAAGTACAAGGACTACAGTTCTGATGATTCAAAGAAGAGGAAGAAATCTTCAAAGTCCTCTTCATCAAAAACTTCAAGGTCTTCATCTCACAAGAAGAGCAGCTCCAAGAAGGCTCGGGCATTCATTGGCAAGGAAATGGACTCTAAGGCTGAATCTGAGGAAGATGAGGAAGAGGAGGAATCCGAGGAGTCAGACTCTATTGTGATGAGCCTGGCCCACACTACCTCGTTCGTCAGCAAGTCCATCTTCAACTCTGAGGAGAAGGACCTCCCCAACACTACTGATGATGGTGATGATGAGTATGCTACCACCTATTGCTTCAGGGCAAAAGGTTCAAAGGTACTCAAATATCCCTCCTCTGAATCAAGTGCGGATGAATCTAATGAAAACCTCAAACCTAGCTATTCTAAACTTGCTAAGATTGTTGTGAAACTACAAAAGGCTCTTGAAAAAGTTCAAAACATGCCAGATAAAAGCGATGATTTGTTGGGGGAAGAAATGGATCGCACAAAAATTGTCACAACCCTAGTTCTGGTATGATCCTAGGCTTGCTTTGTGCATCATGTTTAAATTTCAAATGAATTTGAAATGGGGAAAGTTGCAAACCCTAGCACGAAAGTTTTTCCAATAGGTTCAACTTTAAAATGGATTTTCAATGAACCCAAAATGCTCTCCAAAAATGTTCATGCTCTTTGGATAATGTTGGGAACAACAACTAGAGGTGATGCACATTTTTGCTACACATTTTGGATTTTTGAATCAATGCATAAATATTTGATTTGGAGCTGTTTAAATTATATAAATATTTTAATGGCTCCAAAAATGTTGGGAATTGGTGAGGGCCTCTGGAATATTATATCTAGATGCCACAAATATTTTCAGCATATATGGAAATGTTTTAACATTTCTTTTAGATACAAAACAAATGTCAGAAATAGAAAAAGAAAACAAGAGATAATAAAACACTTACCTGGTGCTTACCTGGTGGCCCAACAGGACCGGCCCAGCTAGGCCCAACCCACCACCGCACCTTGCTGTCGTCTTCCTCCCCGGACAGAAGGACGAGCGCGTGCTCGCTGCGCGCTGGCCACGCGCCTCGCCAGCTCCTGCTTGCCGCTCCCCGTCGACGCCCTGGCCTTCTACGGAGACGCCACGCAAGCCCCGACCCCCTCTCACTCCCTCTCGCTCCTCCCCCTCCTATGTCCTCTCTCTCGCACGCACCCGAGCACTGCCGTCACAGCCGACAAACACCACCGTGGCCACTGCCTTCCCCTCGCCTCTCCGACGAGCCCCAGAGCTCCGCCTCACCGCCTGCTACGTCCTCAACGAGCTAGGCGACCCGGGAAGCTCTGCATCGACGCCATCGTCTTCGTTTCCATCGCCGGCCGCCGGAGATCCTCCTCGTTGCTCCGCTCGCTTCGGGCCTTCCCCGAGCCCACTGGCCTGCTCTACATGATCCCCGTGAGCTCCCGGTCCATCCCCCCTTAACCACGTCGACATTTTCGCCCCGTAGCCGCTGCCCCGCGAGCACTCGAAGCCGCCGTCCGCCATGGCCGGTGAGCTCCATGTCCCTGAGCCCTTCCACTCCTGCTATTTGCTCCGGTGGGCTCCTGTTGCCCTTTAGGTGCTGCCTAGCACCCCCCGTTCGCTCGCCTCGAGCTGCAGCACCCCGCCCGCGCATAGCCGAGCTCCGGCCGCCACCGCGAGCCCTGCTCCGGCGAGATCCGCCGTCCCCGCGACCTCCCCTATGCCCGGGTGGATGCGGTCGAGCGCGGGCTACCGATTGGTAGTCCCAGCGCGCTCTTCCGCCGCCTGTAGCGCGTTCCGGCGAAGCACCACCGCGCGGTTTGGTCGTCGCCGGCCGAACTCCGGCGAGGCTGACGTGCCAGCTTAATTAGCGCTAATCCCACATTCTAATCCCCCCCTGAGACTGACAGTGGGCCCTAGAGCCAAGTCAAACCCTGGTCAGTGCGGGTTTGACCCGGGGTTAACCCCAGTGTCACTGACGTGTGGCCCCCACACGTCAGGTTTGACCTGGTCAGCCTGCTGACGCCTCTGTGATGTCACGCTGACACAGTAACTGAATTTTTGGATTTAAATAATTCAGAGAATTTCAGAAAATAGTTAAAACTTCTAAAAATCATAGAAATTAAACCGTAGCTCCGAATGAAATAATTTAGATATGAGAAATTATCAGAAAATGCAAGGAATCCATTTATGCCAGTTTCATGCATGAAAAACCAACTTATACTTGCTGTATAAGTGAAAACGTAATAATGGCATGTTATATACTTAATTTGGGGTTTGCATATGAACCCTTGGTTCATATGGACTTCAACCAAATTGATGCTAGATGCGTTAGGGCAAATCATAGCATATTTGAAATGTCATCTTCATGCATCATATTGTTGCATATGGTTGTTTATTGATTGCCGGCACCGTCCCCTCTCGATAGGTTCTACTCCGGAAGGTGTCCCGAGTACTTGTCTGAGGAGCAGTGCTTCTTCGTGGATCTATCAGGCAAGCAACCCCCCCTTGAGCATTTCGATAAATCCCACTCTCTCGCTCCTGCTCCTTATACTGCATTAGGACAACAACGATTCAAAATGCTACTTTCTGCTGTGGTAGTTGAACCCATTCCTCTGCATGACCTGTCATTGCCACAGTAAATAGTTGAAACCCATTAGCATGAGTAGGAGTTGCTTGAGCCTTGATGTGCCTGCTCATCCATGCTTGTTTCTTTATGCCAGCTATGCTTAGAGTTGTGTCAGGTCTGATTCATCGGGAATGAATCTGAGTGGTGAACATGTCCTATCGATAAAGGCTAAGTGTGTGAACACGTTTTGGTCAAGGTAGCGATGAGAGGCCATGTAGGAGTACATGGTGGGTTGTCTCATTGGAACCATCCCTAAGCACTGAGTTCTATGTATGTTATCCAAGTCTAGTTACTACCACACATTGGGTTCCGGTCATCCGGCCCCTCTCGGCTTAAATCCACTTGATCTCTGTGCAGGAGTTGCAACTAGTTTCTGGCGTTTGTAGGTAGTGCTACTTGTCTACCAGGTGGTGTCCGACGGGACGGGCTTGGGACAGACTAGGCACCGTGGCACGGTGTACCAAGTGGCACCCGGATGGTGGGCTTGGGAACCCTGCACACATCGTTTGGGGCCGTACTGGAGACTTCGGCCGGAACTCCTTGCGGATGGAACTCGAATAGGCGATAAACCTAGACGAGAGACTTGTGTGGTTAGTCAGGTCGTGGCCGACACCCTCGCCCGGCTTCCGCTTGAAGGTTGCCGAGGTACATGACGTGTACAGGGCTATAAGTGGCGAGAGCGTGTGTGAAGAAGTACACCCCTGCAGGGTCAACATTATCTATTCGAATAGCCGTTTTCCTCGGATATGGAAACTTGGAGAACTTATGTAGTACATAGACAACTTGAAGTGGATACTCTAAAATACGCAAGATAAGCGTGAGTGCTATGGATGGCCTTCTCGTAGGAAGACGGGAACGGATCCATAGTGGAGTATTGATATGGTGAATATGTGGACTCGTGTGCGTCTTCTTACCTCAAAGAAGTTTCTGATACTCGTAGTATAGGTTAGCCACTGAGTCAAAGCTGGCTTGCTGTTGTTAAAACTCCACCACCCCCTTGTTGATAATGTTGCATATGTAGATAGTTCTGATGTAAGACTTGCTGAGTACCTTCGTACTCACGTTTGCTTATTTATGTTTTGCAGTTGGTTACACTAGTGACTTCGACGAGTAGCTTGTATCCTAGCTACGATCTTGTACCCTTGGGAGGGTCGTGTTTAGTCAGGCTTCTTAGTCTTTTCCTTTTGTAGTTGTCTGTACTCAGACATGTAATGCTTCCGTTGCTTGTATGCTCTGAATGATGGGTCATGAGACCCCTGTTTGTATTGAATGCTATGTGGCTCTTCTGGGCCTTTATCTATATGAGATTGAGTTATGTTGTGATGCCATGTTGTACAACACATACTTGCATGTTATGCGTACGTGTAACGTGTACTGCTATGTGTGGGATCTGACAACCTAGTTGTTTACCCCTGGTAGTCTCTCTTATGGGGAAATGTAGTCTTGTGCTTCCATGAGCCATAGTAGTCCGCTACAGCCTGGTTCACCGGAGTCCTGCTAGCCCAGCACTACTGCTCCAGAACACTTGACTGGCCGACATGTGATTCACTTCGTTCCTGTGTCTGTCCCTTCGGGGAAATGTCACACGGTGACATCCGGAGTCCTGCCTAGCCTGCTACAGCCCGGGTTCCCAGAGTCATGTTAGCCCAGTGCTACAGCCCGGATTCATACATTGTTGACCGACATGCTCGAGGTTGATTCATGTATGCCTGTCCCTATAAGTTAGTGCTACTTTGGGTTCACGACTAGTCATGTCGGCCCGGGTTCTCTGTCATATGGATGCTAGCGACACTATCATATACATGAGCCAAAAGGCGCAAACGGTTCCGGGCCAGGTAAGGTGGCACCTGTGGAATACCGTGCGTGAGGGCACAAAGTGATATGAAGTGTTACATGCTAGATCAGTGTGACTTAGGATCGAGGTCCCGACAAAAATTTTGACTAAAAATCTTCAGAGACTTCAGTCCAAGTTTGACAATCTTCAGAGTCACCATAACACTCTCTTATCTGATCATGAGACGCTTTCTTATGAATTTCATCAAAGCAAGCAAGATCTTGAGCAGTTAAGAGTGGGTTATGAGGATCTTCAGAAGGAGAGTGATTCATAACTTGCTCAACAAATCAGCGAACTCAGGAATTATTTATTCCTCCATGTTTGAAATGCATTGAACGTGAAACTACTAATTCTTCACCCGAATGTTAAAATGCTTCTATTGCTGCAAATTCTTCAACTGTCTCTCCTATCACTAATTCCTCATCTGAGGATGTTGCCAGTATCACTAACCATGCAGGGCTGAAGGAATTGTATGTGACAGGCATGTACAAAAGCCTTAAAAGGCACCATGCTCTTTGTGATGTGCTTAAGAAGCAGATCCTTAACAGGAACCCTATGAAAGAGGGTATTGCCTTTGAGAGGAAACTCAATGCGGATGGGACCTACTAGAAACCTGAGCAGTATCCCAAAACTCATGGGTTGTTGCAAAGGGACCTTTAGTGGATCCATCTACTTTATCTAGATTTACATGTGAATCTTCACATTCTTCTGATGAATCATTTGACTCCAACTATAAAATGTTCAAAAATCAGAATGGTGAAGTATTTGCTAGATATGTTGGCACTAACTGCAGGAACAGTTCCCCTATGAAGAAAATCTGGGTTCCCAAAAGGTGCCTTGAAAATCTTTAGGTGAATGTCATTATGACACCACCTGTGACGAATAGGAACCCCAGATCAAATTCTTCATATGGACCAAATTCTTCATATGGATCCAAGACCTCATACGGACCAAATTCCTCACGTGGATCAAATTCCTCAAAAGGATCAAAGTCCTCATATTAACATCATCGTGCTAACCCTTCTGTTTCGCATGGAAGATTTAAGGGCAATGAATATGAGCATTATTCTTCTAACCATTATGTTCCTAAGTCCTTGAAGAATTTCTCTTCTTATTCATATGCTTACCCTAACTCCTCTTATGTGAAACGAAGTGGAATGGCTTCAATGCCACCGTTCTCTTATGGAGCTCGCAGAATGATGAACTCTTTGCCACCCCTTCAGATGTGGGTGGTGAAGAAAAAGAACTAATCTCTTATGCAGGATCAGGTCTCCAAATGAACTTAAACGTCTGAAGAATTTGCTGGAGACCTGAATATGCTTGAAAGGACGCAGGCTAATCATGAAGAAATGAATTTTCATTTCTCACGTCCTCATACTACTGTACCTATCCTCTTGCTTGACGGAATTAATCTGATGAATTTAATGTCATATTCTTCACTGTTGAAGTATATGAGTTCATAAGCTGCACTAATTCATCTGCAGGATGATCAACCCAAAGCCACTGAGTGGGTCCTCAATAGTGGATGTACAAATCACATGACTGGTGACAGAAGCTTATTGATGGACTCTGCTTTATCTCCATCACAGCTGAAGCATATCACCTACGCTGACAAAGGCAAAAGCAAGGTATTGGGTCTAGGTAAGGTTGCAATCTCAAAGGATCGACACATGGACAAAGTCATGCTTGTCGAGTCCATAGGGTTCAACCTCATGCCTGTCTCAATGCTTTGTGATCTTGATATGGTTGTTGTCTTTGGCAAGTATCATTGTGTTGTAATCATGGCAGCTGACAATTCCAAAGTCTTCGAAGGCTTTAGGAGAGGAGATTTGTATATTGTTGATTTCTCTACAGGACCACAACTTGCTAGATGTCTACTTGCACTACAAAAAAATACACTTCTGTGATGATACGTGTTTGTCATAGTAGGTCACGTTTTTTGTCATGCATGTACATCCCTGACGATTTTATGACAGAATCAAGGTAGGCATACCTGTGCTGTCGTAGAAGTGTTCCATGACATTACCAAAATTATCATCACAGAAGTGTCCACTTCCATGACGATAAATCGTGCGTCACAGAAGTGCTTTCGTCAAGGGTGACCGACACGTGGCATCCACCGTAACGGAACGCCGTTAAGCTATCAGGTCGGGTTTTGGATCCAATAACCCGTTAACAGCCCTGACCAATGGGGATTTTCCACGTGTAAAATCATCATTGGCTGGAGGAAACACGTGCCGGCTCATCGTTGGGACAGATGTCATCCACTCATTGGACGGAAGGCGACTATGATACATCGACACGTGGCACGGCCCAACAGAGGCCCATTCCTATGAAAAGGCCGGCCCGTTTGACTTGGTCAAAAGGTGGCGGGCCGGCCCATGGAAAGCCTATTAACGGCCTGTTCGCATATAGCCCATTTACAACCTGCTAACCCAAGGCTCGTTATGCCCTATCCAAATTAGGCCCAGTAGCGTCATTTGGGCCATCCAATATGATTCCAGCCCGTTTTCACTTTTGGCGCATGTATGGCCCATGACGTCTTTCGGCCCATATGAGGCCCTATGTAACTCTTGACCTATTAACGGCCCGTGGTGAAACTGGCCTGTAATGAACAGTGTATCACTTTACACCCATTAACGGCCCATGGTGAAACTAGCCCGTAATGAACAGTGTATCACTTTATACCCATTAACGACCCATTATTCCGTTGGGCCGTTTCCAGCCCATGTTATCTTTCGGCCTTCTCAGAGCCCATTTATTCTTGGGCTCATTTCTAGCATTCGTTTACTTACGGCCCGTTACTGTCATTTTCTGCTTGTGGGCCAAATTCAGCCTGTGGTTATAGCCGGCCTGTTTGTGATCCGTTGATACGTTGGGCCATTTTCATAGCGTCATCAAATATGGCCTATTAACGATGGCCCATTATGGTCGGCCCATGAACGGACGATTCCAACTCTAGCCCGCTTACGGCCATAATGCGATATGTTTGGCCCATGTTTGGCCAATCGATCATATGGCCCGTATAAGGCCCATTGATGATACGGCCTGCAGAAGGCCCATTGTTTCTACGGCCCGTAGAAGGCCCATTGTTTCTACGGCCCGTAGAAGGCCCACTGTGTCTATGACCAGTAGGAGGCCCAGTGTCACTACAGTAAATATTAACCCATGGTTATTGTGGCCTAGTTTAAAAAATAGGTTATTGCAGCCACTAGCTAACCGCGGAAAAAGAACTGCAATGACTACAAGCAAACAAATAAACAAGACAACAAGGAAATAAATAAGCAAGCAACTAACGCTAGGCTATCACGACTATTACACATATTACATCCACTGGGCGTCAAAGCTTGCCACCAGTGCAAATATAGGGAACAAAGCAGCATATCATATACATTGGTTGTCAAAGTTGGCGACCAGCGCAAATAAACGCCGCAGCAAAACAAAATCCAGAACTGAAACCACTTCGGAAGATATCAAGAAACAATATCTTGGGTACCCATAATGCTGGCAAGATTCTTAGCAAGCTTATTAACTTTCTCTTATTTGGCGCTTAAATCCTCCAACGCTTGCTGTTGCACCAGAAAATATGCAGCTAAATTCTGCAGGGACTTCCTCGGTCCTTCAGCTTCCTGTCGCAGCACATCTGATCGATGTCTTTCAACTTGAAGTTGAGACTCAAGAAGACGAACTGATTTAGGCAACGAGTTCGAAGAGCTTGTGCCAGCAGTAGTGGCCAGTAACTCGAACACTACATCAAGACAGGACTTTTGGGTTCCCTCACTGTCGTCAAGATAGTTTTTATTAGCTTTCTTGGAGACCAACAGGGATGTCTCACTATCTTGAACCTTATCTGCATTACTTCCTTTACCATTGGATAATGTGGTACTGTTCTCCAATATTTTGTCTGCATTCTAAAAGAGAAACAAGCAGACACATCACATGTTTACCATGTTGTATATGAAACTCATTTTGGTAAATGAGTTCAGTAGTAAAGTGGAAAGGATAACAGCATGAAACAAACATATATCTATGTACCATGGTCACTTTATGGTCTATATCATTCTAGTTTTTGTTGCCAAATCAAGATAGAGACACATTTCAAATAATATTTGTTCAAGACAAAGCAGAATAGACAGAATATAAGTGTGGGTAACTATAGAGAAATAACAACACTTGTAATGTGCATGACGTGAGAACATAACTGTTTATTCAATTGAAACTGAAATCAACATAGAGCAGGTTACAACAACAAACCAGTTAAAGAAACAGGTTTAAAACATACCTGTTGCACAATTGGAGTTTCAATTCCATCCTTCAAATTTGAAAATAGTTGGTATGAGTAAATACAGTAATGCAAGAGTAAAGGAGTATGAACCATAGCTACAGAACCTTACCTGAGAACAAATCTTCTTCTCCTTTAAGCGTTGAGTTGGGATTCAGAGTGGTGGTCCTCGTGCTTTGGGCACTGAAGTTCCCTTACTAATTGCTCGTGTTTGGGTGCTCTGTGGTGGAGACGGTGCTGTGTCAACTGGAACTGGGTTACTATCTACCGGGGTTGGGGTTAGAAGGGGTGTAGTTGGTTCTCTATCCAACTGGGTAGGGGTACAATCTGCGAGAGTCTAGGTTATGTGTGGTGGATCTGGTCCTTGGGCAAGTACAACCGTGGTTCTATCTGCATCAACCGGTAGCACTATCTTTTCTGAAGACCGTGTTGTTACTCCCTTAGATACTGCCATCACGCTCTCCAATTCAAATGGCTAATAAACAAGAAAAGTAATTGAAAGTATAGACATTGTATGATAGACAGGTGCAATGGATAGTGGGGAATAAAAGAGGGCATGAAATAATTCATATTTATGTTGTCTAACCAAACAGGATAGCATGACACAATTTCACATATATGATGGCTAACTAAACAGGATAGCATGACACAATTGCACATTAGGATGGCTAACTAAAAAGATGGAAAGACATAGTTCAAAATATGAGACTATGTAAACAGGATGACATGACATAACTATATAATGTGTTTATTAAATAGGTTGGCATGCCATAATTCACATACATTCACGGATAGAATGCCATAATTCAAAATATGATGACTGTAAACACTAAACATGATGAGATGATATAACTATATGATGTCTTTATTAAATGGGTTGCCATGCCATAATTCAGATAGATGATGTGTATGTACTATGTAAACATGATGGCATGATATAATTCAAATATATGATTTATATAGTAAGCAAGTAAGCAGATGGCAATCCATATATGATGTAAAAACTAAGCAATGCAAGACAACATGCATGACATGGGTAATATAACCCTGCCAAGTTTGAGCATAGACCTCAGGGGGGAAATAGGACTGGTCATCAGTCTCTGAATCCTCCTCTGAGGAGCTCTCTTTACCCAGCAAGATGTCCCCTTCAGCAGGTAGCATTGTCTGCTCTGAATACCTTGTTTTCACTCCAGATACTTCCATCACCGCTTCAAATGGCTGATGCACAGGAAGAGTAGTTGAATATACAAACGTTGTCGACAAATAGAACATGTAATACAAAAAATGATAGCATGATATAATTCACATACATGATCATTGGCTAAATAGCATGGCATTGCATAATTCACATATATAATGCCTTTGCAACAAGATAGCATTGTATAATTCACATATATAATATCTTGCAACAAGATGGCAATGCATAATTCACATATATGGTAATTAGACACTGAACCGGTGGCATTCACACAAAGCATGTCTAAACTAATCAAATGACATAGAAATGCGAGACACCATACGCACGATATGAGCAACAAAACCCTTCCAAGTTAGAGCATACACCTCGGGGGGGGGGGGGATAGGACTGGTCATCTGTCTCTGAATCCTCCTCTAAGGAGCTATCCGTAACCAGTGAGATATTCTCTTCCTTAGATAGCATAGTCTGCTCTGAAGACCTTGTTTTCACTCTAGAATTTGCCATCACCGTGTCAAATGGCTGATGCACACGAAGAGCAGTTGAATGTACTAACATTGTTAACAAATGTAATATGTAACGAAAAAAGGATGGCCTAATATAATTTACATATAAGATGACTGGCTAAGTAGGATGGCATTGCAAAATTCACATATATGATGCCTGGCTAAACAAGATGGCATTGCATAATTCACATAAACGATGAATAAACTAAATCGATGGCATTCACACAAAGGATGTCTAAACTAAGCAGATGACATATTTGATGTATAAAGTAAGCAATGCAAGACACCATATGCATTATATAACCAACATCAACATGCCAAGTTAGAGCAAAGACCCCAGGGGGTAAATAGGAGTTGTCTTCTCCTTCTGAATCCCCATCAGAACAGATATCTTCCTCTCGATTACAATCGGAAATGTGTGGAGGGGGGCTACCTTTGCGCCTACCATGGAGCAACGTCCACATGAAATTTTATTGCCACGCAAGGCTCGTCTCTTTTGCTCTACATGTTCAGTTCCATTGTTTACAATAACTGTCATGCATAGGAATAAAACATAGTGAGATTATGTAAGGAGTGCATGCAGAAATCTAGAGTGATGGTAGCAACCTGTGGATAGACCCAAAACCAATAATAGCAGGCAGATAATGGCTTCAGTTAAAAAATACAAATAATGGCTTCTTTACTATTTGTTTCCCACCCAACATGAAACTCATAGTGGACACCGGATATTAACCAGATAGTAGATAGAAACTATTGATAGCGGCCCCGATATGTACCCCATAACCATTTAAAAACTCAAGTTTGACCATTAGTTTGGAGCTGACTCAGAGTCTAATCGGTGAACAGGATGATAAAGTAGCATGTAATATTAAGTGATGCATAACGTAAGCAGACACGAAAGAGTGTGCCTCTCTTGCGGACCCGTGTAGTACTCGAGGTCATCTGCTCGGTTGATGATGGTAATGCAGTTTTCATGGCTGCCAGCGGCGGGGAAGAAGATCTGAGGCGGTGAAAGACACT
The DNA here is from genome assembly GCF_002162155.2 of Triticum dicoccoides. Classification (NCBI taxonomy): domain Eukaryota; kingdom Viridiplantae; phylum Streptophyta; class Magnoliopsida; order Poales; family Poaceae; genus Triticum; species Triticum dicoccoides. The sequence continues at coordinate 257,067,911 of NC_041382.1, forward strand.
CTGGAGGCCGGATCCCTACTGTGCTGGACCCTTCTGTCGTTGGAGCAGCTGAGCTGGGGTGGACGACAGCGCAGCAGGAGCGGGACAAACCACGCAAGGTTTTCTTTGACACCTATCTGTAAGAGAAGTAATTCTGTAAGGGCTCGTTTGAATTGGAGGATTCCAACAATGCATGGATAGGAAATAGACAGGAGTAGGATAGGAATGCACGTGCAAAACAGAGAATTTAAAAACATAGGAGTTCTGCCAATCTGGGTGTTTGATTCACAACAATTGGAAGATCACATGATGCAAAGAAGCATGGTGAGATTAAGTCAAACCACAAGAAAATGTACAGTTATAATGCTATTATGCTACTATCTCTTAGTCTTGTGCTTCATGAATATGAATTTGAAAAGGAGGACAAGTGAAAATTAAAATTCCTACGTTTTTTTCAAGGAGACACTAAAGGAACAAATCCGTGTGCTCAGTGGACAATATATATAACATGTAGAGTAAAAAAGAGATGCAACAAGTGTACAACCTCTTTGGCGAAGCCATGTCGATCTCAGCATGATTGGGTTGTCCGGTGAGGATGCTCCGGCTGACTTTGCTATTGGAGGAGGGGAACAAGATCTTAGACATCTGGAGATGGAGCCCGAGGTACTTCTCCGCTGTGATGGAGGGTTTCGTCGTTGGAGCAGCTCCGATGAGTTGCACGACGCCGAGGCTGAAGCAGCACAAGAGAGACAACGAACAATGTTAACCTGAGTGGAATTCTAATAGAATCTCCAATACATGACGTAAAATACATAACCACAAAGTGGTAGATGTAAAATACATCAGCCGCTCATCTCTGAACTTAACTGTCGAAACTGAACTTAACTGTCGAAACTGAATTTTGCTGTCGAAACTGAACGCACTAGCAAGGTGAGGCTACACGTCGGTCGACTGACTTTTTCATCTCTGGTCAGTCGATTTTGCAGCCGTTGGATACGAAATCAAGGGCTTGCGGTTCATCTTCAACCTCCACCCCCTGAGCCGACAGCCACCACCGGCAAAACAGCAGCCCCCCGCCGCCCGCGGCCGATGGTGCGCTGCCCCACCCACCCCGAAAACACTCCCCACCATCGGTCCGCCGCCGCCCAGGCCATCCCTCTAGGCCCCCCCCCATGCCGAGCTTTTTCTCCGGAGATCCCCAAGCCACCACCCCGCCACCGCCAGTGACCACCGCCCCCATCCTGAACCCTAAGATA
>NC_041382.1:257069447-257115134 GCF_002162155.2 Triticum dicoccoides
GCGAGCCCCCCTCCCCCCTATCAGGACCCTGATTCCAAGTCACATCAATTTAGCCGGTAACACCTCATATCACTTTGCGGCCTCACGCACGGTATTCCCACGGGTGTCGCCTTACCATGGCCCGGACCATTTGCGCCTTTCGGCTCACGTATATGATAGTGTCGCTAGCATCCATATGACAGAGAACCCGGTCCGACATGACTAGTCGTGAACCCAAAGTGGCACTAACTTACGGGGACAGGCATACATGAATCAACGTCGAGCATGTCGGTCAGCAGCGTGTGAATCCGGGCTATAGCAACTAGGCTAACAGGACTCCGGATGTCACCGCGTGACATTTCCCCGAAGGGACAGACACAGGAACGAAGTGAATCACATGCCGGCCAGTCAAGTGTTTCGGAGCAGTAGTGCTGGGCTAGTAGGACTCCGGTGAACCGGGCTGTAGCGGACTACTATGGCTCATGGAAGCACAAGACTACATTTCCCCATAAGAGAGGGTACCAAGGATTAACAACTAGGTTGTCGGATCCCACACATACCAAGTATTTCAAATCATACACACAATATGCTCAATATGTGTAAATACAACATGGCATCACAACAAAACTCTATGACTCAAAGTATTTATTCATTAGGCTCCGAGGAGCGAGATATTACAAACATGGGTCTCATGACCCAACATACAGAGCATACAAGCAACAAGCACATATGAAAGCTTAACTTGTCTGAGTACAGACAACTACAAATGAAGAAGGCTGAGAAGCCTGACTATCTACAAGACCCTCCCAAGGGTACAATATCGTAGCTGAGGTAACGAGCTAAATGTCGAAGTCCAAGCGGAACTACTTGTGAGACTGAAGTCTCTCTGAAAAAATATAAATTAAGAAAACGTGAGTACAAATGTACCCAGCAAGACTTACCTCAGAACTAGCTACATATGCATTAGTATCAAGAAAGGGGTGGTGGAGTTTAACTGCAGCAAGCCAGCTTTGACTCGGTGGCTATCCTGAACTACGACTGCAAGTAACTCTTTTGAGGTGGCGCACACGAGTCCACATATTCACCATATCAATACACCACTATGGATCCGCTCCTGTCTCCCTACGAGAACGCCATCCATAGCACTCACACTTATCTTGCACATTTTAGGGTATCCACTTTCACTTGTCTATGAACTATGCAAGGGGTCCAAGTTTCCATATCCGAGGAATCCGGCTATTCGAATAGATAATGATAACTAAGGGAGTCCTGGATTAGGGGGTGTTCGGGTAGCCGGACTATACCTTCAGCCGGACTCCAGGACTATGAAGATACAAGATTGAAGACTTCGTCCCGTGTCCGGATGGGACTTTCCTTGGCGTGGAAGGCAAGCTTGGCGATGCGGATATTCAAGATCTCCTACCATTGTAACCGACTCTGTGTAACCCTAACCCTATCCGGTGTCTATATAAACCGGAGGGTTCTAGTCCGTAGGACAACTTCATCATACAACAATCATACCATACGCTAGCTTCTAGGGTTTAGCCTCCTTGATCTCGTGGTAGATCTACTCTTGTACTACCCATATCATCAATATTAATCAAGCAGGAGTAGGGTTTTACCTCCATCGAGAGGGCCCGAACCTGGGTAAAAACATCGTGTCCCTTGTCTCCTGTTACCATCCGCCTAGACGCACAGTTCGGGGCCCCCTACCCGAGATCCGCCTGTTTTGACACCGACATTGGTGCTTTCATTGAGAGTTCCTCTGTGTCGTCACTTTTGGGCTCGATGGCTCCTTTGATCATCAACAACGATGCGGTCCAGGGTGAGACTTTTCTCCCCGGACAGATCTTCATCTTCGGCGGCTTCGCACTGCGGGCCAATTCGCTTGGCCACCTGGAGCAGATCGAAAGCTACGCCCCTGGCCATCAGGTCAGGTTTGGAAGCTTAAACTACACGGCAGACACCCGCAGGGATTCGATCTTCGACGGATTCAAGCCACAGCTGAGCGCGCCACACTGTGTCGAGAGGCATGATCTAGCTCTGCCGCCGAACAGTGCCCTGGAGGCCGCACAAGCACCGGTTCCGACCCTTTATTCGGAGCCTATTGCGCCAATTGAGGATGAGCAATTGGACGTCACCTCAGGGGCTACGATCTCAAAGGAGATCGAGCCGAACGTCAGCCCCGCGTTCCGCACGGCTCATGACTCCAAGGAGCCGGATTCCTCTCCGAACTGCGAACCCCCCGCGCCCCTGCCGATCGAATCCAATTGGACGCCGATAATGGAGTTCACCGCTGTGAACATCTTTCAGCACTCTCCTTTTGGCGACATCCTGAATTCTCTAAAGTCTCTCTCTTTATCAGGAGAGCCCTGGCCGGACTACGGTCAGCAAGGATGGGATACGGACGGTGAAGAAATTCAAAGACCACCCACCACCCATTGTCGACAATTTAAACGACGTGCTCAACTTCGACTCCACAGACATCGACAACATGGACGACGATGCAGGAGATACAGATGAGCCAACGCCCATAGGGCATTGGACAGCCACCCCATCTCACGATGTGTACATGGTGGATACCCCTAAAGGAAATGACAACGAGGAAAAAGGGGATGGAACGGGGGACCGATCCCTCGTAAAGCAATCAAAGCGTCAGCGTAAACGCCGACCCAAGCCCCGCCTCGATAAAGACCCAGCCATAGAGCAGGATGAGCTGGTAGACGATGAGCAGGCCTTAGAGCAACCGTCCGAACAGGGCAACACGGATAGAGAAACCGAACATCCCTCCCCTGGCGAAAACGGCACTCCGGACGACCTTACGCCGGATAAAACCACGAAGCAAAAGAATCTCCACAAGAAGCTCGTTGCAACAGCACGCAGCCTGAAAAGCAGAAGCGGAAGCTAAAAATGGTGGAAGATGCACTCAGGATCCGATGGAGCAAAGTAATCAATACCGCAGATATATACGGCGACATTCGCCGAACTAAAAGCTATCCGAAGAGAAGCTACTGCTCGAATTCGACGAAGAGGCCCTAGAGCCCTCGCATTCAAAAAATAAGAAAGCCACACGGTCGGATAGACGACCCCATGGCCAGCATAAAGCGGCAAGCGGCGCCGCACTTAAATCGGCATGCGACCCACTTAAGGATTCGCATCAGGGCCCAGTCAGGTCCATCTACGGGCCAAGAAAGCAAGCTCTCGTAAGCAATGCAATAAAGCCATCATCAGAATCCGGCACAACCAAATACAGGGGCTCCGCACACCCCCTATGTTTCACGGATGAGGTCCTGGACTATGAATTTCCAGAGGAATTCAAACCCGTAAACATAGAGGCATATGATGGAACAATAGACCCTGGAGTCTGGATCGAGGATTATATCCTCCACATACATATGGCTAGAGGAGATGACCTCCACGCCATAAAATACTTACCCCTTAAGCTTAAAGGGCCAGCCCGGCATTGGCTTAAAAGCCTTCCTGAAAACACAATCGGAAGTTGGGAAGAACTCGAGAACGCTTTCCGAGCAAATTTTCAAGGGACCTATGTCCGCCCTCCGGATGCAGACGATCTTAGTCACATAACCCAACAGCCCGGAGAATCAGCTCGGCAATTCTGGAATAGATTCCTCACCAAAAAGAATCAGATAGTCGACTGTCCGGACGCTGAAGCCTTAGCAGCTTTCAGGCATAACATCCGAGACGAATGGCTCCCCAGACACCTCGGCCAAGAAAAGCCAAGAACAATGGCCGCACTAACAAGCCTCATGACCCACTTTTGTGCAGGAGAGGACAGCTGGTTAGCAAGATGCAGCCCCAGCGACCCAAGTACATCCGAAACTAGGGATGGAAATGGAAAACCGCGACGCAACAAGGACCGTCGCCGGACTAAGGAAAAAAGTCCGAAGAGCACGGAAGTCAATGCTGGATTCAAAAGCTCACGACAGAATCAGACAAAGCCACCCCTCTAGGATAACAGGGATGATCCATCCAACTTAAACAAAATCCTGGACAGGATATGTCAAATACACAGTACTCCCGGTAAGCCTGCTAACCATACCCATAGAGATTGTTGGGTTTTTAAACAATCCGACAGACTCAACGCCGAACACAAGGGGCTCGACACACCAAGCGAAGACGAGGACGAACCCCAAAAGCAAAGCACCAGGAAACAACAGAACATCCCACAACAAGTAAAAACAGTAAACTTACTTCACATAACAAAACGTGCGGCGCCCGTAAAGGTACGCACCACACGACCTATCCCAAAGGGGTCCCGCCATTGGTTGTCAAAACCAATCATCTTCGATCAGCTGGATTATTCTAGAAGTATCAGGAACACAGGCTGGACTGCCTTGGTACTCGATCCAATAATTGGCGGACTCCAGTTTTCAAATGTCCTTATGGACGGCGGCAGTGGACTAAACCTGATATATCAGGACACAATCCGCCACATGGGGATAGACGCAGCAAGAATCCACCGCAGCAAAACCGCCTTTCAAGGGGTCACGCCTGGTCCGGACACCCATTGCATGGGTTTTCTCCGGCTCGAAGTTATATTCGGCTCTACCGATAACCTCCGCCGTGAAAAGCTGACCTTCCACATCGTCCCATTCTCCAGTCGCTATCAAGCACTACTAGGACGCGAAGCTTTCGTCCGCTTTAACGCAATGCCACATTATGCATCTCTAACGCTTAAGATGCCCGGTCCACGAGGCATCATCTCTTTGAAGGGGAAGCATTGATGTGCCCCTCCCCCAAGCGGAGGACTGTATGGCCGCTTTGACAACCCCACAATAAAATGGCTTCACTGGCCAAAAAATTCGGAATAGGTCATTAAAGACCACGAACGTGGATAGACGAGTTCGGTACAAAATCATCATTGATGCAGGCTTAGTGGCCATATACCCCCGCACTAGGGGCTCCGTACATATACAATAAGAGACAATAAAGCTCAGTTCTATATATTTTACTTTATACTTTGCTTATTTTAAACTTTTATTCGGCACGACCCATTTTCAGCTCAGTTCCTCTCTTTCGCAGATGAACATCGTGCGGCGCCAGTCCAGGATACGGCACAACGGAGACACAGGCACAGACGTGCAGTAGGGACCCGTCCTAAGGATTCTTTTTAGATTAAGACCCTGCGTAAACCTTTTTTACCGTCTCTTGTTGCTACATATCCCCTGGTTTTCTCTGATATAACCAAGGAGGAGGCTGGCGTCTTGGCATGTGGCCACGTTAGAATTTTTGCGCGTACCTGGACACTAGGGGCTTTTTAATAAAGAGTGTTGTTTTGCCCGCAGTCATAAAGACCGAATACCTTAGGGAGTGTTCGGCGTCGCGGGTTTTGGCATTATATGCATCAGCTCCGAATCATGTCTTTGGTCAAATGTTGGGTTGCCCGACTCCTGAGTTCGGCTACCTTACGTTCCGCTCTATCGGCTAAGGTAGCACCAGGAGAACTACTGTGATTGTGCCCCGGTTAGGCCAGGCGAGTGCCTCAGTAGAGAAAGCCGAAAACTGACTGTCATGATGTAGCGTGAGACTGGTCAGCCACCCGATGACCTATCGGAATCTATAGGATTCCTCCGTTTTAACGAAGGGCCGTTTCCCGGCCAGGAACATACGCGCCCCGAACTCGGGCGAGCGTAGTCGCCACCAAGGGGCTACCTAAATAGTCCCACTGTCAAGATCCTATGGCTAAGTGAAAGTGTTAAAGCATTATAGTCCGGTTGCCTGGCCCGCTACGCTATCACCTCCTTTGTAGGACCAAGACATTGGGTTAAGTGTGAAAATGCGTCTTCTGCGAGCACCCCCGCACTATGTGCGTGGGGGCTGAAGCCAACGACTACCATCTTTCAGATTATATATATATATATATATATATATATATATATATATATATATATATATATATATATATATATATATATATATATATATATATCTTAAAACGGCTGCACAGGAGGTGTTCCCAATACTTGAAGGCACAAGTATGAAAGGCCACTACAATTTATCAAAATATTGCTTTATCATTACATACGCTATCATAACATAGCATCCTTCGAGCACTACGTCTCTATTACACGAGCGCCTTCAAGGACTTCCTGAAAATAGGGCTCGGAGGGTACTCGGCTTTTGTCCGTATCTCGGGACGCAACAACGGTGGTCTCCATCTCTGCCCAGTATGTCTTGACACGGGCAAGAGCCATCCGTGCACCCTCTATGCATGCTGACCTCTTCATCGCATTGATACGCGGCACCGCGTCAAGGAATTGTTGCACCAAGCTGAAATAACTCTTCGGCACCGATCTCCCAGGCCACAGATGACCCATGACGTACTTCATGGCGAGTCCGGACAATCTATTCAGTTCGGCCCATTGAGCCAGGCGATCGTCCACTGCCAGTGGACGCTCTGGATTGTGGAACTGTGACCAGAAAAGCTTTTCCACTTCGCGATCTTTTAGATCTCGAAAGTGTTCGGTCGCATTAGCAGCACTTGCTGCCAAATCCAGATAGGTGTCCTCCACACTCCACATCCGGTCCAATGGAGCAAACTTCGGATCGCAAAACTTTTTCTGCAGCATAAAGGGCTTTCCAGCCGCAATCTGTTCGGCCTGACGCAGCTCCTCCTTCGCAGCTCCCATCGCAGAGCGAGTGTCCTTGGCATCGACAACGGCCTTCTCTAAGTCTGTCTGTCTCGCCCGGTCTTCTTTCTCAAGAAGTTTGCAATGGTCTGCAGCGCTCTTTAACTTCTCGGCCATCTCGGCAATCTCTTCTTTTCTTCGGCAGTGAGCAGCCTGTTCGGCTCTCAGCTCTTCAAGGGCCTTCTCGGCAGCCGCATCGCTTTTTCTGGCTTGCTCCTTAGCTCGGGCAAGTTCTGCCCTAAGATCCTCCACGGCGGCCGTACCATCTGCGTCAAGCACACACATTGTAAGACACTGGCATGAAGCTCCTCTTACCTGATGTCGCCCGAGGAATTACATACCTTGAGCCTCATCAAGCCACTTGTTGACAAGCGTGATGTCGGCATCTGCCACGTCCAGTTGCCGCTTTAGTTCAGCCAAATCATCAGTTCGGCTTGATTCCGGACACCTCGCCACCTACATTCAAAGGCGACATCTTAGACCTGGGATTATGATCCTCTGCGTGCCGTCATTTCTTGACAACGCGCAGAGTCTCAGGGACTACTATCTACACAGGGCGCATCTTACTTATGCGCAACTGACAAAAGTGTACATTATCTAACTTACCTCAAAACCCGTCAGTAAACTTTTGACGGCCTCATGCAATCTGCTTTCTGCGGATGAAATCCTTTCAATCACCGTGCCCATCAATGCACAGTGCTCCTCCGAGATAGAAGCTCGCCCCAGCAGAATCTTTAGCTCCTTCGGCCGAGCACCAGACAGTGCCGGACTTGTCCTATGGCCTCTTTCGAAGGATGGACGCGGAGAACCTTGGGGGCCACATAGCTATCTTCTGCCCCTGCTGGATTCAGAGAAACCCTCCGCGACGACACCTCAAGGTCGCTCGCCTCGCTAGGAGGTACGGCAGGGGGAGGCGTCCCACTCTCCATCATCTCCGGAAGAAGATCCCCCGAAGACGAGCTCTGCTGAGAAGGGCTGACGTCCGAGCTACAAGGTAAAATTTCGGTTAATCTTCTCAGATATAAATCAAGGATTTCTCTCATCCCTCAAAAGGAAAACCTCTCTCTACTTATGGCTCGCTGGAGGGCTGATCCCTTTGAGGGCGTAGTTCGGCCGAGGAACTCCCCGGCGTCGGACCCTCTGACGAGGATTTTCTCCCCCACTTCAAGGCCATGGTCTCCGGGTCGTCAGAGGCGGCCCTCTTCTTCCCCTTAGGAGAGGAATTGTCGGTTCCTCCCTTCGGAGCAGCCTCCTTCGAGGAGGCCATAGTTCCTTTGTCCTTCCACTTACTTCCCTCCAAAGGCATTATCTTCAACATCCTGACAAGCACGGGATCCGGCCTGGTTTCGGGAAGGGGAGCCGGACACCTGATCAGCTTTGCCTTCGCTATCCACTCCTGTTTAAAAGGACAGCTCTTTTAGGGGCAAGTTTATGACGATTATATGGATAGTAGGTCCGGGCACAAGGTTACTTACTTGGGTATCCGGGCGATTGCAGCTTAGGCCTGCGTCCTTGGTCAAATCCGGACACATCATTTGTGATCCGAAGAACAGTTTATACATCTCCACGGGCGTTGCACCCATGAAATTCTGGTGAGCGCGCGGTCCCTCTGGATTAAACTCCCATAGGCGAAGGGAGCGACGTTTGCCGGGCAGTATCCGGCGAATCAACATGACCTGCGTCACCTTGACCAGGCTGAGGTCTCCTTCTAAGAGATCCCTAATGCGGCCCTGCAACAAGGGCACGTCTTTGGGTAACCCCCAATCTAACCCTTTGCTGACCCATGACGTTAGCCGTGGTGGGGGACCCGAGCGAAAGGCAGGAAGCGCCACCCACTTGGTGCCCCTGGGAGCGGTGATATAGAACCACTCTCGTTGCCACAAGCCAAGCTCCTCGTGAAAAGAGCCCTCGGGCCATGGAGCATCAGCATTCTTGCTTATAACAGCGCCTCCGCACTCTGCGTGCCGTCCCTCGATCATCTTCGGCTCCACTTTAAAAGTCTTGAGCCATAATCCAAAGTGAGGGGTAACACGGAGGAACGCCTCACACACGACGATGAATGAGGAAATATGGAGGATGGACTCCAGAGCTAAGTCATGGTATTCCAGCCTGTAATAAAACAACAGCCCCCTCACGAAGGGATCCATTGGGAAGCCTAACCCCCGAAGGAAGTGAGACATGAACACCACGCTCTCACCGGGCTGGGGACTAGGAATGGCCTGCCCTTGAGCAGGCAACCTATGCGAAATTTCACCGGTCAAGAACTTAGCCTCTCTCAACTTTAGCACGTCCTCCTCCGTGACGGAGGAGGGCGTCCATCGGCCTTGAAGGTCAGAGCCGGACATTGTCGAAGGTCTGAAGCGCCTGGAATCTGGAGCCTAGGGTGTTGGAACTCGAGGCGACGGGCGAACTCGTTTGAGATTGGAAAAAGGAGTAAGGCCTTGGTCTCTTTATAAGAGGTTGAATACCAAGAGCCCCTCCCGTAACCGTTTGGGACTCGCCTTTAATCGAGAAAACGTGCTAACGGGCACGATTGGGTTACCCACGTCCGTATTGATGAGAATCTCGTAAAAGGGGGGACACGATCTCCACTTTGACAAGACGTGCCAAGGAAACCGCCTCGCAAAACGTGCTGAGGTGGAAAAGTAAAAACGATTCGAGTAAAGGACTTGGCCGTAGTGTGATGTCACACTGCAGAATACGTCAGTAGATTAGATTTGTGTTAATATTATTCTCTCTATGGCAATATGTGGAAACTTATTTTGCAGAGCCGGACACTATCCTTGTTTAAAATCTTCTTGAAGGACTTGGAGGAGGAACCCTCCTTGCAATGCCGAAGACAATCTGCGTGCCGGACTCGTCATCAGTGAAGCCTGGATCAGGGGCTACTGAGGGAGTCCTGGATTAGGGGCTGTTCGGGTAGCCGGGCTATACCTTCAGCCGGACTCCAGGACTATGAAGATACAAGATTGAAGACTTCGTCCCATGTCCGGATGGGACTTTCCTTGGCGTGGAAGGCAAGCTTGGCGATGCGGATATTCAAGATCTCCTACCATTGTAACCGAATCTGTGTAACCCTAACCCTATCCGGTGTCTATATAAACCGGAGGGTTCTAGTCCGTAGGACAACTTCATCATACAACAATCATACCATAGGCTAGCTTTAGGGTTTAGCCTCCTTGATCTCGTGGTAGATCTACTCTTGTACTACCCATATCATCAATATTAATCAACCAGGAGTAGGGTTTTACCTCCATCGAGAGGGCCCGAACCTGGGTAAAAACATCGTGTCCCTTGTCTCCTGTTACCATCCTCCTAGACGCACAGTTCGGGACCCCCTACCCGAGATCCGCCGGTTTTTACACCGACAATAACCCTGCAGGGGTGTACTTCTTCACACACGCTCTCACCACTTACCACCATGTACACATCGTGTATCTCGGCAACCTTCAAGCGGAAGCCTTGCGAGGGAGTCGGCCACGACCTGACTAACCAACAAGTCTCTAGTCCAGGTTTATCGCCTATTCGGGTTCCATCCGCAAGGAAATCCGGCCGGGGTGTTGCTCAAGGCCCCAAACGATGTGAGCAGGGTTCCCAAGCCCACCATCCGGGTGCCACTTGGTACACCGTGCCACTATGCCTAGTCTGTCCCAAGGCCACCTGTACCGGGTGCCACTTGGTAGACTACGAACACAACCTACAAACACCAGAAACTAGTTGCAACTCCTGGACAGAGATCAGGTTGATTAATATGTCGAGAGGGGCAGTTAAGCATTCCAATGTGTGGTAGTAGCTGTTCATGGATCACAAACACAGAACTCAGTTCCTAAGGACGGCTTCAATGAGACAACCCACCATGTACTCCTACATGGCCTCTCACCGATACGTTTACCAAATCGTATTCACATGTTTAGCTCACAACAGTAGGACATGTTCTCACACCTCTAATTCATCCCCGATGAATCAGACCTGACTCAACTCTAAGCAATAGTAGGCACGACAAACAAGCATGAATGAGTAGGCACACCAGGGCTCAAACAACTCCTACTCATACTAGTGGGTTTCATCTATTTACTGTGGCAATGATAGGTCATGCAAAGGAAAGGGGTTCAACTACCGCAGCATGTAACAGTTGAAGCATTGTTGTCCTAATGCAATAAAAGAAGCAGGAGCGAGAGAGTGGGATTGTATCGGAATGAACTAGGTGGTTTTGCTTGCCTGGCACTTCTGAAGATAGTATAGCTCTTCATCAGTGTCATCGAACTCATCGTTGGAACATACGTCTACCGGGGGGAACAACCACCGGCAAAGAGAGAAAGGACACAATCAATGCAATGCACAATATGATGCATGATCATGACATAAGGCATTTCAAATGCCACTAATTCAAATTGTCACATACAGTAGCTTTAGGTTGCTCGAACATGCATGAAAAAGGTACACATGGATAGATTGGATTTTTCTGGTCATTTTTCATATATAAATTATTTCATTTGGAGTTACGGTTGAATTTCTATGATTTTTCAAAGTTTGCAACATTTTCTGAAATTTCCAAATCATTTTTTAATTAGAAATATTCCAGAAAATTATTACTACGTCAGCTCTAGGTCATGCTGACGTCAGCGGGTCAACAGGGTCGGTCCTGGTCAAACCGGACCCGTGGGCCCCACATGTCATTGGCTCAGTTAGGTAATAGGTTTTAGAATAAACCTAATCTAATGATTAACTGGGACGGGCCCACTGTCAGTGTGACCTGATTAAACTAACCGCGGGGTTAGTGGCTAAACTAATCCGCCACGTCATCTAACCGGCGATTAGCCGCCGGTGCTAAGCAGGACGCAGCGGCACTCCTCGTCCGGCCGTCTCCGGTGACGAGAGCTCGTGTGGCTGGGCTCTACGGATGCAGCGCGTCGAGGCGCGTCGGGTGGTGGCCATGGGCGGTGCCGGGACGGGCTACAACGGAGAGGGCAAAGGCGACAATCGCGGCCGGAGCACGGCTATGCGCGGGCGCGGGCTATGCTTGGCTAGCAAGCTCGCTGAGAGGCTGGGCGGGATCCTGGAGCTGCGTTGAGCACAGTGGTGTGCTTGGCTTCGAGCAATAGTGGATCTAGCCACGACGGAGATGAGGCACGGCGGCGGCGAGCTTCGGCCGCGGTGGCCAAGGGGGCTAGAGGAGGGATTCGATGGCGGGGAGAGAGGGGCTGGGAGCACGAGCTCACAGGAAGGCGGCGGAGTAGGTCAGTGGGCTCGAGGACGTCCTTGATGGTGCGAATCGATGGCGAGGGGCTCGGGTGACCGAGGGTGAAGATGACCATGATGAAGTTGAAGCAGGGCCTCCTGCGAGGCATGAGTCGGTGGAGGGGACATGGGCGGTGTTGCGGTTCTTCCGGACGCGTCAGCGAGGCGAGTGGTGGACGGTGGCCGCGGTGACAGCGAGCGGCGGCGACGAGCGCGCTCGGGTGTGCTGCCGGGAGAGGAACAGAGGAGGGGAGAGAGAGCAGCGAGTGAGGGGGAGAGGAGAGAGGTCTTAGGGCATCTCCGTGGCATGAGGAGGGAAAGGGAGAGCTCGCCAGCGCGAAGCAGGAGGTGGCGCTCGGGCACGCGTGTGCTGTCTCCCTCGTCTGCCTACTGGCAGAGGTAGGTGATGACTGGCACGGGCCATATGGGCCGGCCCAGTCAGGTAGGTGGTCCGGGTAAGCTTCCTCTCTGAGGGAGTCCTAGATTAGGGGGTGTTCGGGTAGCCGGACTATACCTTCAGTCGGACTCCAGGACTATGAAGATACAAGATTGAAGACTTCGTCCCGTGTCCGGATGGGACTTTCCTTGGCGTGGAAGGCAAGTTTGGCGATGCGGATATTCAAGATCTCCTACCATTGTAACCGACTCTGTGTAACCCTAACCCTATTCGGTGTCTATATAAACCGGAGGGTTCTAGTCCGTAGGACAACTTCATCATACAACAATCATACCATAGGCTAGCTTCTAGGGTTTAGCCTCCTTGATCTCGTGGTGGATCTACTCTTGTACTACCCATATCGTAAATATTAATCAAGCAGGAGTAGGGTTTTTCCTCCATCGAGAGGGCCCGAACCTGGGTAAAAACATCGTGTCCCTTGTCTCCTGTTACCATCCGCCTAGACGCACAGTTCGGGACCCCCTACCCGAGATCCGCCGGTTTTGACACCGACATTGGTGCTTTCATTGAGAGTTCCTCTGTGTCGTCACTTTTAGGCCCGATGTGTCACATCCCTAGTTCTGGTATGACCTAGGCTAGCTAGTCATGTGTGCATCATGTTTAAATTTAATTTAACTTTGAAATGGGGATTGTGAAACCCTCAGAAGTCATTTCTGGAAATGACCCAGATAAAAAATTCTCCAAAAAGGTCCAAGAAAATGTTCATGATGCTCTCTGAAAATATTGGACAGAGATAAAAATCAAACCAATATCTTTAGGAGCTCATAAGTATTTATTATGGGCATTTGGAATTAATCCAGTAATTATTTGCATTGGATAAATATTTTATTATATATAAAATATCGTCCAATAATTCTGAATTATGGTGAGGGGCTTTGGAGTGGTCCAACTAGTCCCTACTAAAATTTACAGAATAAAATAAAATGATTTAGTATTTTTATTAAATCAAAACAAATGTCAGAAAAATAGAAAAGAAAACAAATAAAGGAAAAACCCTTACCTGGGCCTCCTACCTGGCAGCCCAGCGGCCCAGCAGGCCAGCCCAGCCAGCTGGCCGACGCCAATCGTCGCCTACCTCCTGCCAGGAGGACGGCGCGCGTGTGCCCGACGCGCGCGAGCACACGCCGGCCATCTCCTGCTTCCCCGCTCGCCGCTGGAGGCACCCAACGACGCCACGCACTTCCCCGAACCTCTCAACCTCTCTCCAGTGGCCTCCCCTCCTCTCTCTCGCCCTTCCTTGCTCACGGCCGAGCGCTGCCGTCGCCACCGGCCACCGTTGCCGCAGACACCGCCTCCCCCTCGCCCTCTCTCTGTGTCTGCGAGCTCCGCCACCTCGCCCTGAAGCTCTCCGTCGAGCCACGCGCCTCGGGAGGCCCTGGAGCACCTCCATCGCCGCCGTCTTCATCTCCGGTCGCCGGAGATCGTCTTCGCCGCCCCGTCGTCTTCAACGCGTCCCCGAGCTCGCCAACCGCCTCGTCCGAACCGCCGTGAGCTTCTACGCCATTTCCCTCTCTCCGTTTAGCCGCCTGCACGCCGTAGCCCCTTTCCCCGCCGTGGCCGTAGCTCCTCGCCGCCGTCTATGTCGCCGCCGTCGCCCTGGCCACCGCAGCCCGCAACCGAGCACATCACCATGCTCCTGGTGCCACGAGGGTGCCGCAGAGCCCCTCGGGTGGCCTCCCTGTGCCCCACATCCCGCTCCCGCTTGAAGCCCGTGCTCCGGCCGCCGCCCCGAGCTCCACTCCAGCGAGCTCCGGCCGTCCCCGCCTCTCCCACTTGCTCCAGATGATGCGGACGAGTGCTGGCTCCTCGCCAGTGGTCTCCGCCGTCCAAATGGTCGCCGGAGGGCGAAATCCGAGGCCCTCCGCCGCGTCTGGCTCGCCGGCGTCAAGCAGCCGGTGGCTTTGACCCATTGACCGGGGTTGACCCTCCCCCTTGTGTCACTGACGCGTGGGCCACACCCCTGACATTTAGTTAGTATTAGATTAACACTAATTAACCTAGGTTAGTTACCTAGTTAGTCACTGACCAGTGGGCCTGGCGCCCACTAATCCTAATTAGGCTAAATAAACCCCCTGTGACCTAATTGAGTCACTGACGTGTGGACCCCACACGTCAGGTTTGACCTGGTCAGCTCGGTTGACCTGCTGACGCAGGCATGACGCAATGCTAACGCAGTTATTCTTTTTCTGGAATTATTTTTAAACAGGAAATTCCAGAAAATGTTCAAAACTTCAAAAATTCATAGAAATTCAACCGTAGCTCAGATTGAAATAATTTATATATGAAAAATTATCGGAAAAAATTCAATCTATCCATCTGTACCATTTTCATGCATGACAAACCAACCTATACATGTTGTATATATGAAAACACATGAATGGCATTTATAAGAGCTTATTTTGGAGTTGCATTTGAATCTTTAGTTCAAATGGACTTTAACCAAATGAATGCTAGTTGCATTAGCTCAAACAACATCACATCATCATGCCATGTTCATGCATCATATTGTTCCATATGCTTGTGTATTGACTATCGACACCGTTCCTTCTCGATAGGTCCTGCTCCGGAAAGTGTTCGAGAGTACCTATCAGTGGAGCAGTGCCCCCTCCGTTGATCTACCAGGCAAGCAAACCCCCTCGTTCATTCCGATACAATCCCACTCTCTCGCTCCTGCTCTCTTTTATTGCATTAGAACAACAACGATTCAACTGCTACTTTATGCTGCGGTAGTTGAACCCATTCCTCTACATGACCTGTCATTGCCACAGTAAATAGTTGAAACCCACTAGCATGTGTAGGAGTTGATTGAGCCATGTTATGCTTCTACCATGCCATGCCTGCTATTGCATAGAGTTGTGTCAGGTCTGATTCATCGGGAATGAATTGTAGTGTTATGACATGTTCTGGTGCTGAGAGTTAAGCGTGTGAACACGATTTGGTAAAGGTAGCGGTGAGAGGCCATGTAGGAGTACATGGTGGGTTGTCTCATTGGGACCGTCCTTAAGAACTGAGTTCTGTGTAAGTTGTCTAATGACTAGCTACTACCACACATTGGGCTCCGGGCGCTCCAAGCTCTCTCGGCTTATTAACCGCCTTGATCTCTGTCCAGGAGTTGCAAATAGTTTCTGGTGTTTGTAGGTAGTGTTATTTCTCTACCGAGTGGCACCCGGCAGGGTGGGCTCGGGACAGACTAGGCACAGGTGGCACGGTGTAACAAGTGGCACCTGGATGGTGGGCTTGGGAACCCTGCTCACATCGTTTGGAGCCGTGAGCGACACCTCGGCCAGATCTCCTTGCGGATGGAACCCAAATAGATGATAAAACTGGACTAGAGTCTTGCGTAGTTAGTCAGGTCGTGGCCGACATCCTCGCCAGGCTTCCACTTGAAGGTTGCCGAGATACATGACGGGTATATGGTGATAAGTGGTGAGAGCATGTGTGATGAAGTACACCCCTGCAGGGTTATCATGATCTATTCGAATAGCCGTGTCCTCGGTTATGGACTTCTTGGATGCTTACATGGTACATAGACAACTTAAAGTGGATACTCTAAAATGCTCAAGACAAGTGTGAGTGCTATGGATGGCCTTCTCGTAGGAGAGACGGGGATGAATCCATAGTAGTGTATTGATGTGGTGATTAGTGGACTCGTGTGCGCTGCCTCACCTCAAAGAAATTTCTCATTATCATAGAACAGGATAGCCACTGAGTCAAAGCTGGCTTGCTGCAACTAAACCCCACATTACCTTCTTGATACAAATGCATGTATGATAGAATCTGATGTAAGTCTTGCTGAGTACCTTTGTACTCACATTTGCTTTATTTATGTTTGCAGGTGAGACATCTGTCTCACTAGTAGTACCGCTTGGACTTCGACGAGTAGCTTGTTACCTCAGCTACGATCTTGTACCTTGGAGGGACTTGTAGATAGTCAGGCTTCTCGGCCTTTTTCTTTTGTAGTTGTCTGTACTCAGACATGTAATGCTTCCGTTGCTTGTATGCTCTGAATGATGGGTCATGTGACCCCTATTTGTACTGATGCTATGTGGCTCTTCTGAGCCTTTATCTATATGAGTTGTGTTATGTTGTGATGCCATGTTGTACAGCACATACTTGCATGTTATGTGTACGTGTGACGTGTATTGCTATGGGTGGGATCCGACAATCTAGTTGTTTATTCTTGGCAGCCTCTCTTATGGGGAAATGTAGTCTAGTGCTTCCTTGAGCCATAGTAGTTCGCTACAACCCGGTTCACCGGAGTCCTGATAGCCCAGCACTACTGCTCAGGACACTTGACTGGCCGGCATGTGTTTCGCTTCGTTCCTGTGTCTGTCCCCTTGGGGAAATGTCACGCGGTGACATCCGGAGTCCTGTTAGCCCAGTGCTACAGCCTGGATTGACACGCTGCTGACCGACATGCTCGATGTGAATCATGTATGCATGTTGCCAAAAGGCGCAAACGGTCCCGGGCTATGGTAAGGCAACACCTGTGGGGATACCGTGCGTGAGGCCGCAAAGTGATATGACGTGTTACATGCTAGAACGGTGTGACTTAGAATCGGGGTCCCGATAGCTTTGGTATCAGAGCCTGACTACCTGTAGGATTGCCAAGCCAACCTGGTCGAAGTTGAGTCTAGAAATTCTTTAGCTATATAGGGGAATTGATTGTGGAAGGGGACGTAGGGCTCTTTTTACTCCTTATACCTCATGCCTTCTGATCTGAGTCATCCTATCTTTCCTATGGGGTTAAGGAACTAGGCTTTCTCTTCCGTCTATCAGGATCACGTGTTACTACTCTGTAGTCTCTAAGGTTTGGTTGATCTGAGTCATATCAAAGTTTGAGTACCTCCGGTGTAACCTATTTGGCAATATCTCAGAACCTTGAGTGATGATGTTGAGTATGGTGCTACTCCGTCTTTTGCAGAATGTCTCATTTCGAGCATTTTACTGCTGTTATGCTGCCGGAATTGTCCTAGGAGTTCAAGAGATAGTATTTTTCCTCGTACTATATTCTACATCCTTATCATGATGCTGAATCCATCCTTGTTTCCTTGGTTGGTTCTTCAGGATGTCGTCAGTTAACCGAAGTTCTGTTGCTCGTAGCCGGAACCACGGAGATGGTAGGGATGAGGATCCTCCCGACCAGTCTTCATTGGCAGAGTTCATGTTAGAGGTTGAGAGGAACAAGCGTGAGTCTAACCGCTTGCTAGCACGTATTGAGGAGAACACCTCCCATCAGCACAAAGAGTTTGTGTCCATCCATGACTTCATCGGTCTGAAACCACCTATCTTCCATCATTCCATTGAACCACTCGATGCAGATGACTGGCTACGTAGTATCACACACAAGCTGCGTTCAGCGAACGTAGCTGAAAGTAACAAGGTCACCTACGCTGCTTATCATCTGGAAGGTCCTGCTAGTATTTGGTGGCAGAACTATGAGGCTATGCTTCCAGCTGGCCAGAAAACCACCTGGAGAGATTTCACTGAGGCTTTTCGCGAGCATCACATTCCTCAGGCTCTCATTGATCGCAAGAGAGAAGAGTTTTGTAGTTTCACCCAGAGTAAGATGGTTGTTGATGCTTACAGCAGAGAGTTTGAGAACCTTGCCCGCTATGCTACAGAAGAAGTGTCCACAGACGCCAACAAGAAGGCTAGGTTCCGGAAGGGTCTCAACCCCAAGTTGCGTCGTGATCTCCACTTGCATCATTGTAATACATTTCAGGCTCTTGTGAACAAGGCCATTAATGCGGAGACAGCTCAGCTCACTTATGAGGAGTCTTGTAAGCACACCCGTGATTTGGTTTCTTTCTCCGGTTCTAGTTTGCAGAAGCGCCGGATTTGGGTTCCGAACTCCG
Source organism: Triticum dicoccoides (assembly GCF_002162155.2). NCBI lineage: Eukaryota > Viridiplantae > Streptophyta > Magnoliopsida > Poales > Poaceae > Triticum > Triticum dicoccoides. Next base: position 257,087,630 of record NC_041382.1, read on the forward strand.
CTCTTCCACCCAGATATTCACTAAGGCCATCTTGTGTGGCACCTCACCCAGTTCAGTTACATGCTCCACCCAGGCCTATTGGTAGACCGCTTGTCAATGCGGGTCCACGTCCTACTTCAGGGACTTGTTTCACATGCGGAGAGCCAGGACACTATGCACGTGACTGCTCTCAAACCAACTATGCTCCACCCCAGCCTGAGAAGTCTGTTGGTCGTGGTAAGCCATCACGCAAGATGATTAGTGTCAAGTCAGCTCCCACTGAACGTGGATGTGTGCATCACGTCTCAGCTAAAGACACTCATGATGATCCGGATGTCGTTCTTGGTACACTCCTTGTCAACTGTCATCCAGCTTCGGTTCTGTTTGATACCAGAGCATCTCATTCCTTCATTTCCGAAAGTTATGCCAGCTTGCACAACATATCCTTTTCTGATATGCCCTCTCCACTAGTAATTCAAACTCCTGGATCCAAATGGCAAACTTCTAGTGTAAGCCATGGTAATGAAATCCTTGTTGACAGACTTGTATTCCTTGCATCACTTATAGCCCTCAAGTCTATGGATATTAACATCATTTTGGGTATGGACTGGATGAAAGCTCATTATGCCAAGATTGATTGTTACACTAGGTCTGTTCAGCTTACACACCCATCTGGCAAGATAGTCACCGTCTCCACTAGGGTTGCAAAGCGTCAGCTCTATTCTCTTAATGCCAACCCTCTTCCTGACCTTGAAGATATCCCGGTAGTCCGTGACTTTCCGGATGTCTTTCCAGAGGAACTGCCAGGTATTCCACCTGACAGAGATGTAGAATTTGTCATAGATCTTATCCCAGGAACCGCTCCAATCTCTAGGAGACCTTACAAGATGGCACCCTTAGAACTAGCTGAGCTTAAGAAACAACTCGATGAATCCTTGCAAAAGGGTTTCATCCGTCCTAGTTCTTCTCCCTCGGCTTCCCCCGTCCTCTTCGTCAAGAAGAAGGATGGTACGGACCGGATGGTTGTAGATTATCGTCCCGTTAATTTGGTCACGATAAAGAACAAGTATCCGCTCCCCGGGATCAACGACTTGTATGATCAGCTCGCTGGATCCTCAGTCTTTTCCAAGATGGATTTGAGGTTAGGCTACCACCAAATCAAGATCAGAAATGGGGATATTCCTAAGACGGCTTTTGTCACTCGTTATGGTCAGTACGAGTACACCGTCATGTCTTTTGGTCTAACCAACGCTCCAGCTACTTTCTCCCGCTTGATGAACTCGATCTTCATGGAGTACTTAGATAAGTTCGTCGTGGTTTACCTTGATGATATTCTTATTTACTCTAAGAACGAGGAAGATCATGCCGAACATCTTAGACTTGTGCTAGAAAAACTCAGAGAGCACGGCCTTTATGCCAAGTTCTCCAAGTGCGAATTTTGGTTGCCAGAAGTGACCTATCTCGGCCACGTAATCTCTGGTAAGGGCATTGCTGTCAATCCGAAAGAGTTCAGGCCGTTCTTGATTGGACTCCGCCTGAAACAGTTAAGCAAGTTAGGAATTTCCTTGGTCTAGCCAGTTATTATCGCCGATTCGTTGAGAACTTCTCCAAAGTGGCCAAACCTCTCACAGAACTTCTCAAGAAAGATAAAAAGTTTGAGTGGTCCCCACGGTGTGAGCACAGTTTTCAGGAATTGAAAAGACGCCTGACTTCTGCTCCCATACTTATGCCACCGGATTTCACTAAGGACTTTGTTATCTATTGCGACGCCTCACGACAGGGACTAGGTTGCATTCTTATGCAAGATCGCCATGTGATTGCCTATGCATCTCGACAGTTGCATCCACATGAGGAGAATTATCCTACACGTGATCTAGAGCTTGCAGCCGTAGTCTATGCCCTTAAGACATGGCGACATTACCTTCTTGGTAAATGTTGCGATATTTACACCGACCACCAGAGTCTCAAATATATCTTCACCCAACCAGATTTGAACCTGAGGCAAAGACGTTGGCTAGAGTTGATCTCAGATTACGACTTAGGGATTACCTACACCCCAGGCAAGGGGAATGTCATGGCTGATGCGCTAAGTCGTAAGTCCTATTGCAACAACCTCATGTTGCAGCAGGGCCAACCACTTCTCCATGAGGAATTCTGTAAGCTTAATCTTCACATTGCTCCTCATGGATTCCTTTCTACCTTGGTGGCGAAACCTACTCTTGTGGATCAAATCATCTCTACTCAGAAGCAGGATACGGGAATTTCCCGGATCAAGAGAAACATTAACAAGGGAGTTGGTGGTAGTTTCTCTATAGATGATCGTGGTGTTGTTTTCTTTGAGAGTCGCTTGGTGGTTCCCAAGAATCAACATCTTCGACAATTAATCCTTAAGGAGACGCATGAATCTCCTCTCACGATTCATCCCGGTAGTACTAAGATGTATCAGGACCTACGCCAGAGGTTCTGGTGGACTAGGATGAAGAGAGAAATTGCTCAATTTATTGCTAACTATTAAGTTTGTCGTCACGTGAAGGCAGAGCATCCGAGACCTGCTGGCACCCTTCAACATTTAGCTATTCCTGAGTGGAAATGGGATAAAGTTGGTATGGACTTCATCACCGGCTTTCCCAGGACCAAGAGAGGGAATAATGCTATATTCGTAGTCATTGATCATCTTTCCAAAGTGGCTCACTTCCTACCTGTTCGAGAGAGTATCACTGCTAGTCAGCTCGCTGACTTATATATTTCTCGAATAGTGTCTCTTCATGGTGTTCCACTAGAGATCAATTCAGACCGTGGTAGTCTTTTCACTTCTCAGTTCTGGGAGAGTTTCCAAACTACCATGGGCACCCATCTTTCCTTCAGTACCGCTTTCCACCCTCAATCAAGTGGTCAGGTGGAATGGGTCAACCAGATTCTTGAAGACATGCTTAGAGCTTGTGTTATCTCATTCGGTATGGATTGGGAGAAGTGTCTTCCCTTCGCCGAGTTTGCTTATAACAACAGCTACCAATCCAGCCTCAAGAAAGCTCCTTTTGAGGTTCTGTATGGACAAAGATGTCGAACACCTTTGAACTGGTCAGAAACCGGTGAAAGACAATTCTTTGGACCGGATATGATCCAGGAGGCAGAAGAACAAGTTCGCATCATTCATGAGAATTTGAAAACAGCCCAATCTCGTCAAAAGAGGCAGTATGACCGTAGTCATAAGGAAGTGGCTTATGAAATTGGCGACAAAGCTTACCTTCGGGTTACCCCTTTGAAGGGTACCCATCGATTCGGTATCAAGGGAAAGTTGGCTCCTCATTACATTGGTCCCTTTCTCATTCTTGCTAAACGAGGAGAGGTTGCCTACCAGTTGGAACTACCACCACATCTTTCTCGAGTTCATGATGTCTTCCACGTCTCTCAACTCAGGCGTTGCTTCTCGGATCCCATCCGCGGAGTGGACCATGAAACGCTTGATCTCCAAGATAACCTCACATATCGAGAGTACCCTATTCGCATCCTTGAACAAGCAGAGCATGTCACTCGTCGTCATAACATCAAGTTTCTCAAGGTTCAGTGGTCTCATCATTCCGAGAGAGAAGCTACTTGGGAGCGTGAAGATCGTCTTCGACTTGAGTACCCCGCTTTCTTCCCGCCGACTCCTGAATCTCGGGACGAGATTTCTTCGAGTGGAGGCGAGTTGTCACATCCCTAGTTCTGGTATGACCTAGGCTAGCTAGTCATGTGTGCATCATCTTTAAATTTCATTTAACTTTGAAATGGGGATTGTGAAACCCTTAGAAGTCATTTCTGGAAATGACTCAGATAAAAATTTCTCCAAAAAGGTCCAAGAAAATGTTCATGATGCTCTCTTAAAATATTGGACAGAGATAAAAATCAAACCAATATCTTTAGGAGCTCATAAGTATTTATTATGGGCATTTGGAATTAATCCAGTAATTATTAGCGTTGGATAAATATTTTATTATATATAAAATATCGTCCAATAATTCTGAATTATGGTGAGGGGCTTTGGAGTGGTCCAACTAGTCCCTACTAAAATTTACAGAATAAAATAAAATGATTTAGTATTTTTATTAAATCAAAACAAATGTCAGAAAAATAGAAAAGAAAACAAATAAAGGAAAAACCCTTACCTGGGCCTCCTACCTGGCAGCCTAGCGGCCCAGCAGGCCATCCCAGCCAGTTGGCCAACGGCAGTCGCCGCCTACCTCCTGCTAGGAGGACGGCGCGCGTGTGCCCAACGCGCGCGAGCACATGCCGGCCACCTCCTGCTTCCCCGCTCGCCGCTGGAGGCACCCAATGACGCCACGCACTTCCCCGAACCTCTCAACCTCTCTCCAGTGGCCTCCCCTCCTCTCTCTCGCCCTTCCTCGCTCACGGCCGAGTGCTGCCGTCGCCACCGGCCACCGTTGCCGCAGACACCGCCTCCCCCTCGCCCTCTCTCTGTGTCTGCGAGCTCCGCCACCTCGCCCTGAAGCTCTCCGTCGAGCCACGCGCCTCGGGAGGCCCTGGAGCACCTCCATCGCCGCCATCTTCATCTCCGGTCGCCGGAGATCGTCTTCGCCGCCCCGTCGTCTTCAACGCGTCCCCGAGCTCGCCAACCGCCTCGTCCAAACCGCCGTGAGCTTCTACGCCATTTCCCTCTCTCCGTTTAGCCGCCTGCACGCCGTAGCCCCTTTCCCCGCCGTGGCCGTAGCTCCTCGCCGCCATCTATGTCGCCGTCGTCGCCCTGGCCACCGCAGCCCGCAACCGAGCACGTCACCGTGCTCCTGGTGCCTGGAGGGTGCCGCAGAGCCCCTCGGGTGGCCTCCCCGTGCCCCACAGCCCGCTCCCGCTTGAAGCCCGTGCTCCGGCCGCCGCCCCGAGCTCCGCTCCGGCGAGCTCCGGCCGTCCCCCCCTCTCGCACTTGCTCCAGATGACACGGACGAGCGCTGGCTCCTCGCCAGTTGTCTCCGCCGTCCAAATGGTCGCCGGAGGGCGAAATCCGAGGCCCTCCGCCGCGTTTGGCTCGCCGGCGTCAAGCCGCCGGTGGCTTTGACCCGCTGACCGGGGTTGACCCTCCCCCTTGTGTCACTGACGCGTGGGCGACCCCCCCTGACATTTAGTTAGTATTAGATTAACACAAATTAACCTAGGTTAGTTACCTAGTTAGTCACTGACCAGTGGGCCCGGCGCCGACTAATTCTAGTTAGGCTAAATAAACCCCCTATGACCTAACTGAGTCACTGACGTGTGGACCCCACACGTCAGGTTTGACCTGGTCAGCTCCGTTGACCTGCTGACGCAGGCATGATGTAATGCTGACACAATTATTCTTTTTCTGGAATTATTTTTAAACAGGAAATTCCAGAAAATGTTCAAAACTTTAAAAATTCATAGAAATTCAACCGTAGCTCAGATTGAAATAATTTATATATGAAAAATTATCAGAAAAATTCAATCTATCCATCTGTACCATTTTCATGCATGACAAAACAACCTATACATGTTGTATATATGAAAACACATGAATGGCATTTATAAGAGCTTATTTTGGAGTTGCATTTGAATCTTTAGTTCAAATGGACTTTAACCAAATGAATGCTAGTTGCATTAGCTCAAACAACATCACATCTGCATGCCATGTTCATGCATCATATTGTTGCATATGCTTGTGTATTGACTATCGACACTGTTCCTTCTCGATAGGTCCTGCTCCGGAAAGTGTTCGAGAGTACCTATCAGTGGAGCAGTGCCCCCTCCGTTGATCTACCAGGCAAGCAAACCCCCTCGTTCATTCCGATACAATCCCACTCTCTCGCTCCTGCTCTCTTTTATTGCATTAGAACAACAACGATTCAACTGCTACTTTATGCTGCGGTAGTTGAACCCATTCCTCTACATGACCTGTCATTGCCACAGTAAATAGTTGAAACCCACTAGCATGTGTAGGAGTTGATTGAGCCATGTTATGCTTCTACCATGCCATGCCTGCTATTGCATAGAGTTGTGTCAGGTCTGATTCATCGGGAATGAATTGTAGTGTTATGACATGTTCTGGTGCTGAGAGTTAAGCGTGTGAACACGATTTGGTAAAGGTAGCGGTGAGAGGCCATGTAGGAGTACATGGTGGGTTGTCTCATTGGGACCGTCCTTAAGAACTGAGTTCTGTGTAAGTTGTCCAATGACTAGCTACTACCACACATTGGGCTCCGGGCGCTCCAAGCTCTCTCGGCTTATTAACCGCCTTGATCTCTGTCCAGGAGTTGCAAATAGTTTCTGGTGTTTGTAGGTAGTGCTATTTCTCTACCGAGTGGCACCCGGCAGGGTGGGCTCAGGACAGACTAGGCACAGGTGGCACGGTGTACCAAGTGGCACCCGGATGGTGGGCTTGGGAACCCTGCTCACATCGTTTGGGGCCGTGAGCGACACCCCGGCCGGATCTCCTTGCGGATGGAACCCAAATAGATGATAAAACTGGACTAGAGTCTTGCGTAGTTAGTCAGGTCGTGGCCGACACCCTCGCCAGGCTTCCGCTTGAAGGTTGCCGAGATACATGACGGGTATATGGTGATAAGTGGTGAGAGCGTGTGTGATGAAGTACACCCCTGCAGGGTTATCATGATCTATTCGAATAGCCATGTCCTCGGTTATGGACTTCTTGGATGCTTACGTGGTACATAGACAACTTAAAGTGGATACTCTAAAATGCTCAAGACAAGTGTGAGTGCTATGGATGGCCTTCTCGTAGGAGAGACGGGGATGAATCCATAGTAGTGTATTGATGTGGTGATTAGTGGACTCGTGTGCGCTGCCTCACCTCAAAGAAATTTCTCATTGTCGTAGAACAGGATAGCCACTGAGTCAAAGCTGGCTTGCTGCAACTAAACCCCACATTACCTTCTTGATACAAATGCATGTATGATAGAATCTGATGTAAGTCTTGCTGAGTATCTTGTACTCACATTTGCTTTATTTATGTTTGCAGGTGAGACATCTGTCTCACTAGTAGTACCGCTTGGACTTCGATGAGTAGCTTGTTACCTCAGCTACGATCTTGTACCTTGGAGGGACTTGTAGATAGTCAGGCTTCTCGGCCTTTTTCTTTTGTAGTTGTCTGTACTCAGACATGTAATGCTTCCGTTTCTTGTATGCTCTGAATGATGGGTCATGTGACCCCTGTTTGTACTGATGCTATGTGGCTCTTCTGAGCCTTTATCTATATGAGTTGCGTTATGTTGTGATGCCATGTTGTACAACACATACTTGCATGTTATGCGTACGTGTGACATGTATTGCTATGCGTGGGATCCGACAATCTAGTTGTTTATCCTTGGCAGCCTCTCTTATGGGGAAATGTAGTCTAGTGCTTCCTTGAGCCATAGTAGTCCGCTACAGCCCAGTTCGCCGGAGTCCTGATAGCCCAGCACTACTGCTCAGGACACTTGACTGGCCGGCATGTGTTTCACTTCGTTCCTGTGTCTGTCCCCTCGGGCAAATGTCACGCGGTGACATCCGGAGTCCTGTTAGCCCAGTGCTACAGCCCGGATTCACACGCTGCTGACCGACATGCTCGATGTGAATCATGTATGCCTGTCCCCATAGGTTAGTGCTGCTTTGGGTTCACGACTAGCCATGTCGGCCCGGGTTCTCTGTCATATGGATGCTAGCGACACTATCATATACGTGAGCCAAAAGGCGCAAACGGTCCCGAGCCATGGTAAGGCGACACCCGTGGGGATACCATGCATGAGGCCGCAAAGTGATATGAGGTGTTACATGCTAGAACGGTGTGACTTAGAATCGGGGTCCCGACACGATGGCTCCTTTGATCATCAAGGACGATGCGGTCCAGGGTGAGACTTTTCTCCCCGGACAGATCTTTGTCTTCGGCGGCTTCGCACTGCGGGCCAATTCGCTTGGCCACCTGGAGCAGATCGAAAGCTACGCCCCTGGCCATCAGGTCAGGTTTGGAAGCTTAAACTACATGGCAGACAACCGCGGGGATTTGATCTTCGACGGATTCGAGCCACAGCCAAGCACGCTGCACTGTATTGAGAGGCATGATCTTGCTCTGCCGCCGAACAGTGCCCTGGAGGCCGCACGCGCACCGGTTCCTACCCTTAATCCGGAGCCTATTACGCCAATCGAGGATTAGCGGCTGGACGTCACCTCAGGGGCTACGATCTCAAAGGCGATCGAGCCGAACGTCAGCCCCGCATTCTGCATGACCCGTGACTCCGAGGATCCGGATTCCTCTCCGGACTCCGAACCCCCCGCGCCCCTACCGATCGAATCCGATTGGGCGCCGATAATGGAGTTCACCGCAGCGGACATCTTTCAGCACTCGCCCTTCGGCGACATCCTAAACTCACTAAAGTCTCTCTCTTTATCAGGAGAGGCATGGCCGGACTACGGTCAGCAAGGATGGGATGCGGACGACGAAGAAATTCGAAGCCCACCCACCACCCACTTTGTAGTCACTGTCGACAATTTAACCGACATGCTTGACTTCGACTCCGAAGACATCGACGGTATGGACGACGATGCGGGAGACAAACAGGAACCAGCACCTGTAGAGCGCTGGAAGGCCAACTCGTCATATGATATATACATGGTGGATACTCCAAAAGATGGAGATGGCGATGGAACAGCGGAGGATGACACCTCCAAGAAACAACCAAAGCGCCGGCGTCAGTGGTGCCGCTCTAAATCCCGCCAAAGGAAAAACGGTGATTCCGGCATGGGAGATAATACTACCCCGAATAGTGCCGAAGAACACCCCCTACAACAAGATTCGGCACAGGAAGTTGGAGAAGCCAGCCCTCATGAGAGAGCGGCAGACCGAGAGGTTGAGGATGATAACTATATGCCTCCCTCCGAAGACGAGGCAAGCCTCGACGACGACGAATTCGTCATACCATCGGACCCCGCCGAACAAGAGCGTTTCAAACGCAGGCTTTTAGCCACGGCAAGCAGCCTCAAGAAAAAGCAGCAACAACTTAGAGCTGATAAAGATTTGCTAGCTGACAGATGGACCAAAGTCCTTGCAGCCGAAGAGTATGAACTCGAACGCCCCTCCAAGAGTTACCCAAAGCGCAGGCCGCTACCCCGATCAGAGGAGGAAGCACCTACATCACCAGCGCACGACATGGCCAACCGGCCACCTCGCGGCCGCGACAGAGAGGCCTCTTGGCCCTCCACCCAAGCCATGCCCCGGCGCCGTTCAACCAAGGCACGGGAAAATGCGCCAGACCTGTGAGATGTACTGGAGGACAAGGCAAGACAAACAAGATCGATCTACGGATCGAGCAGGCGCCCCACGGCACGTGACGGTGATCTTCATTCCGGATACAACAAATCCGGCCGGGCCGAACACAACAGACATAGCTCCTTCGAGCTGCATCGTGATATAGCCCACTATAGAGGCGCCGCACACCCATTATGCTTCACAGACGAAGTAATGGATCATAAAATCCCAGAGGGTTTCAAACCCGTAAACATCGAATCATATGATGGAACAACAGATCCTGCGGTATGGATTGAGGATTATCTCCTCCATATCCACATGGCCCGCGGTGATGATCTACACGCCATCAAATACCTCCCGCTCAAACTTAAGGGACTGGCCCGGCATTGGCTTAACAGCTTGCCAGCAGACTCAATCGATTCTTGGGAGGACCTGGAAGCCGCATTCCTCGACAACTTCCAGGGCACTTATGTGCGACCATCGGATGCCGATGACTTAAGCCACATAATTCAGCAGCCAGAGGAATCATCTAGGAAATTCTGGACACGGTTCCTAACAAAGAAAAACCAGATAGTCGACTGTCCAGACGCAGAGGCCCTAGCAGCCTTCAAGCATAATATCCGCGACGAGTGGCTTGCCCGGCACCTGGGACAGGAAAAGCCGAAGTCCATGGCAGCCCTCACGACACTCATGGCCCGCTTTTGCGTGGGAGAAGACAGCTGGCTAGCTTGCAGTAACAACTTAGCAAAGAACCCTGGTAATTCGGATACCAAGGACAAAAGTGGCAGTACACGTCGGAATAAGCAAAAGCGCCGCATTAGCAGCGACAGCAACGAAGACACGACAGTTAATGCCGGATTTAGAGGCTATAAATCCGGTCAGCGGAAAAAGGCATTCAAAAAGAATACTCAGGGCCTGTCCAGTTTGGACCGAATACTCGACCGCTTGTGCCAGATACATGGCACCCCCGAAAGGCCAGCCAATCACACCAACAGGGATTGTTGGGTGTTCAAGCAGGCAGGCAAGCTAAGAGCCGAAAATAAAGACAAGGGGCTGCATAGCGATGACGAGCAGCAGCCCAGGCCGCCGAACAACAATGGACAGAAGGGTTTTCCCCCACAAGTGCGGACGGTGAACATGATATACGCAACCCACATTCCCAAGAGGGAGAGGAAGCATGCGCTACGGGACGTATACGCGATGGAGCCAGTCGCCCCAAAGTTCAACCCATGGTCCTCCTACCCGATCACTTTTGATCGAAGGGACCACCCCACTAGCATCCGTCACGGCTTCGCCGCATTGGTTCTCGACCAATTATCGACGGATTTCATCTCACAAGAGTCCTCATGGACGGAGGAAGTAGCCTGAACCTGCTTTACCAGGATACAGTGCGGAAAATGGGCATAGATCCATCGAGGATTAAGCCCACAAAAACGACCTTTAAAGGCATTATACCAGGTGTAGAGGCCAACTGTAAAGGCTCAGTAACACTTGAAGTGGTCTTCGGGTCCCCGGACAATTTCCGAAGCGAAGAGTTAATCTTCGATATAGTCCCGTTTCGCAGTGGCTATCACGCCCTGCTCGGGCGAACCGCATTTGCAAAGTTCAATGTGGTACCGCACTACGCATATATCAAGCTCAAGATGCCAGGCCCTCGAGGAGTAATCATGGTCAACGGAAACACCGAATGCTCCCTCCATACGGAGGAGCACACGGCGGCCCTCGCAGTGGAAGTACAAAGTAGCCTTCTTAGGCAATTCTCCAGTCCGGCCGTTAAAAAGCCAAACACTACCAAGCGCACCCGGAGTAACCTACAACAAGACCGCCTGGCACGTTCTGAGCAGGTGTAGCAATGCGGCCCCAACCCCAGCCCTCGCGACATAGCGAAACTAGTGCCTCACGTACATAACTACGCTCTTGAAATACCATGAGCGCAGGGGAAGGGGCACAATAACAGCAAACCCAAAATACGGCTTAAAACGTACTAGGGGCTGCCGAATTCTTTTTTTAATTTTCTCTTACTTTCAGGACTCCATACTTCAGACAACCTGTTCGGCAATTCAACTGCCGCACAAACGATGCAAGATCCAGGGAAGCAGACAAGCCATGCCGCATTATGGAACTCCCAGGTGGTCTCTGTGACGAGCAGTATACCTGTTTTGGCATACAATTCCGCGGCCTGCTCCTGGCCAGGACATGTTAAATAGCCCAATATCTTTTGCTTATCGCACTACTTCTATCTTCTGCTTTGATAGCAGCCTTTCTATTAACAATGCATAGCTTTTTGTCTATTTTTTTGCATTATCCTCCTTTCATATATATGTTTATTAAATGACATGTTGCACCCGTACACCATGGTACGACAAACACGCCAGGGGCTTCAGTACCCCTCAATATGGTGTGAGAAGCCCGTACACTTTCACAAGTGCGGCACCCCGAACTTATAGCACTATATGCATCAGCTCCGAATCATGATTTGGGTCAATAGTTGGGTTTGCCCGGCTCCTATGTTTTGGTGCCTTACGTTCTGCTTTATCGGCTAAGGTAGCACTAGGAGAACCGCTGCGATTATGCCCCAGTTGAGCTGGGTTAAGCACCTCAGTGGAGAAAGCTAAAACTGACTGTCATGATGAGGCGAGAGACCGGTCGCTGTTCGAGAGGTTTTTCGAGTCCCTAAAGACTTATGCCGCTTTAAGCGAGGAGCCGGCTTTGTCCGGCCAAGGCGTGGATAGCGCCCTAAACTCGGTCTTCCGAAGTAGGGGCTTCGCCGAAATTTAAAATTATAGAGTTCTATGGCTAAGTGAGAGTGTTCAAGCATTATAGTCCGATTGCCTGGTTCGTTGTGCTGAGCGCCTCCCTCGAAGGACACAACTATGGGAAAAAGAGCGCTCAGGTTTATCTCGAACACCCCAGCACTAGTGGCATGGGGGCAGAAGCCGACGACTGGCCATCTCTCAATTTTTTGATAAACGGCCGCACAGAAAGTAATATTTTAAATTCAACAAGCATTGCTTAGCGCACATGAACAAGTTTTCAGCGCACAGGATAAACACGAGCGAGTTCATTCAAAAATTACATCCTTGGTACACTCATCCACCACAAGGTGGGCACCCGCAAGAACATCCTTATAGTAGTTCTCGGGCTTCCGATGCTCCTTCCCCGGCGGCGGCCCGTCCCTCACAAGCTTCTCACCGTCCAGCTTACCCCAGTGCACCTTTGCACGGGCAAGGGCCCTACGGGCACCTTCGATGCAGACGGAGCGCTTGATAACCTCGAGCCTTGGACAGGCCTCCACCAGCCGCCGCATCAGCCCAAAGTAGCTCCCAGGCAGGGCCTCTCCGGGCCACAGCCGAACTATGAAGCCCTTCATGGCCTGTTCGGCCGCCTTGTGGAGCTCAACCAGCTGTTTCAGCTGGTCGCTCAAGGGCACAGGGTGTCCGGCCTCAGTATACTAAGACCAAAACACCTTCTCCGTCGAGCTGCCCTCTTCAGCTTGGTAGAATGCGGCGGCGTCGGATACGCTGCGGGGAAGATCTGCGAATGCCCCTGGAGAGCTCCGGATTCGGGTAAGTAACAAGTAGTTTACTTTTATATTTCTGCTTTGCATAAAGAATGCCTTACCCGCTGCTATCTTTTTCATCTCCTCCAACTCTTGGAGGGCCTTTTGGGCTTCGGCCTTGGCAGACTTGGCAGTCTCAAGGGCCACCGCGAGCTCGGACGCTTGCGTCTTTTACTCAAGCTCCAAACTCTCATGTTTTTTCATGAGAGCCTGAAGCTCTTGCTGCACCTCGCCGACCCGGGCCTCAAGTTTCTCTCACTCGGTGTGCTCCACGGCCGCTTTATTTTCGGCCTCGGACAGCGCCTGCTTGAGGGTCGCCACCTCAGTCGTGGCCCCTACAATAAGCAGTACAATCCTGTTATTTTTTGCAATCACATCTTTTTATAGGCACCTTTTTCTGTAAGGTATTTCTGACCTTCTTTCTCCTCGAGCTGCCGCTTGGCTAGGCCGAGCTCTTGCTCGGTCCGCTCGAGTCCCTGTTTCAGGGCACCCACCTCCGCAGTCAATGCGGCGGTGGCTAGCAGCGAAGCCTGCATACGCATATTGACTCTTTGTTGTTAGACTCCTGCGAAAATTTAATAGATCCTCTATTCGGCTTTTCTTTCCGAACGCCAAACAGAGCATCAGGGGCTACTGTCTATATGGTTATATTCTTACATATTTTTTACTTACCTCGCAGCCTGTTAGAAGGCTAGCGCAAGCTTCACTCAGTCCGCTCTTGGCGGACTGAACCTTCTGGATCACCGTACTCATAATAGTACGGTGCTCCTCGTCGATGGAGGCGCCGTCAAGCACCTCCAGTAGATTGTCCGGCACCTCCGGTTGGACGGAGGCCACCGGCTCAGAAGGCTTGCTCCTCTTGGAAGGAGTTCGCCTACCGCGGTCCGGAACTGTTGAAGATTCCGACGCGGTGTCCGGCACAAAGCCGGACTTGGAGCCCTGGGGGGTCTTGTCCCCTTTACTCCTGGAGTCCGGGAGGTCGCCTTGCGGCTCCTCCAGGACCACCTCCTCCTGCCCCGGAGCTCGTTGCGATGCCACTTCGGCGTCATCCACAGTGCGGGGGGAGACAGCGGGCGGAACTGAGTTCACGTCCGATGAATCCAGGGAGCCGCTCGACGACTCGTTGAGTTCAGCCCGGGGCGGGCTGCATAATTATGTTCGACATTAGGGAAGGCTGTGCAACAAAGGAATGTCATGAGTTTCTCTGATGTCCGAATACTTACGAATTCGCCGGACGCTTGGCCCTATCTGGCCACTCCTCTTCGTCCTCTTCGGCGTTGGGGGAGTAGTTCGGCGGAGGGGTCTTCCTCTTCCTGGACCCTTCGGCCTCCCCCGTTGGGGCGGCCTTCCTTTTCTTTCCTCCCCCCGCTGGAGGGGGAGAGTGTTCTTCTTCCTCCTCCTCGTTCTCACGGGAGGAGAGCGTCTCGGACTCGTCGGATGACGAGTCTGACACCACCACATTACGGGTACTCTTTCGAGTCCCTGTGGCCTTCTTCTTCTTGGCCTTCTTCTCCGGCACCTCATAAGGCGCCGGAACCAGCAGCTTCACTAGGAGAGCAGGGGCTGGGTCTTCGGGCAAGGGAGCCGGATAGTTAATTGATCCGGACTGCGCCTGCCAAGTCTGTCAAAGGTGAGGGACCTTAGATCCCACATAGAGTCAAACTATGAAAAAACTTAACATCCTGTAAAAGGTGAAAATAGCTTACCTCGCTAGCGTGACGCTGCGAGCTGTATCTGCGGTCCTCGGAAGCGGATGTGGGAGCCTCGGCGCCTTTGGTTAGCACCTTCCAGACGTCTTCATACGTCGTGTCGAAGAGCCGGTTAAGGGTTTGGTGTTGCACCGGGTCGAACTCCCACAGATTAAAGCCCCGTTGTTCACACGGGAGGATCCGGCGGACAAGCATAACCTGGACTACATTGACAAGCTTGATCGGCTTGCTCACCAGGGACTGGATGCATGTCTGCAATCCGGTCACCTCTTTTTCGTCGCCCCACGACAAGCCCGTCTCTTTCCAGTACATAAGCCGCGTGAGGGGTCCGGATCGGAACTCGGGGGCTGCGATCCATTTCGGATCACGCGGCTCGGTGATGTAAAACCACCATGATTGCCACCCCTTTAGGGTCTCCACGAAGGAGCCCTCGAGCCATAGGATGTTGGCCATCTTGCCCGCCATGGCGCCTCCGCACTCCGCCTGGCTGCCGCGCACCACCTTGGGCTTGACGTTGAAGGTCTTGAGCCAGAGGCCGAAATGGGGGTGGATGCGGAGGAAAGCCTCACACACGACGATAAACACCGAGATGTTGAGGACGAAGTTCGGGGCCAGATCGTGGAAATCCAGGCCATAGTAGAACATGAGCCCCCAGAAAAATGGGTGGAGTGGGAAACCCAGTCCGCGGAGGAAGTGGGGAAGGAATACTACCCTCTCATGGGGCCTTGGGGTGGGGAGAAGCTGCCCTTCCTCGGGAAGCCGTTGCGCGATGTCCTTGGGCAAGTATCCGGCCTTCCTTAGCTTTTTGACATGGCCCTCCGTGACGGAGGAGACCATCCACTTGCCTCCCGCTCCGGACATTGCTGGAGGAGGTTGAGGTAGGAAGCGCGGGCTTGGGCGCTGGAGCTCGAGTGCGCAGGAGATGGATAGGCAAAGGAGGAAGAAGGCGTAGGTAAAAATGTGGATCCTTATCCCCTTATATGGGCGGATGCGGTTCTGCGTCCCCACCAGCCTAGTAAAACTTGCTTGCCTCCCAAGCGCCATGATAAATGGCGCAATTGGGTTACCCACGTCCGTATTGATGAGAATCCCGTAAAAGGGGGCACACGATCTCTTCTTTGACAAGACGTGCCAAGGAAACTGCCTCGCTAAACGTGCTGAGGTGGAAAAGTAAAAATGATTCGAGTAAAGGACTTGGCCGTAGTGTGATGTCACGCTGCGGAATACGTCAGCAGATTAGATTTGTGTTGATATTATTCTCTCTATGGCAATATGGGGAAACTTATTTTGCAGAGCCGGACACTATCCTTGGTGTTTAAAATCTTCTTGAAGGACTTGGAGGAGGAATCCGCCTTGCAATGCTGAAGACAATCTGCGCGCCGGACTCGTCGTCATTGAAGCCTGGTTCAGGGGCTACTGAGGGAGCCCTGGATTAGGGGGTGTTCGGGTAGCCCGACTATACCTTCAGCCGGACTCCAGGACTATGAAGATACAAGATTGAAGACTTTGTCCCGTGTCCGGATGGGACTTTCCTTGGCGTGGAAGGCAAGTTTGGCTATGCGGATATTCAAGATCTCCTACCATTGTAACCGACTCTATGTAACCCTAACCCTATCCGATGTCTATATAAACTGGAGGGTTCTAGTCCGTAGGACAACTTCATCATACAACAATCATACCATAGGCTAGCTTCTAGGGTTTAGCCTCCTTGATCTCATGGTGGATCTACTCTTGTACTATCCATATCGTCAATATTAATCAAGCAGGAGTAGGGTTTTACCTCCATCGAGAGGGCCCGAACCTGGGTAAAAACATCGTGTCCCTTGTCTCCTGTTACCATCCGCCTAGATGCACAGTTCGGGACCCCCTACCCGAGATCCGCCGGTTTTGACACCGACTCTCTCTCTCTCTCTCTCTCTCTCTCTCTCTCTCTCTCTCTCTCTCTCTCTCTCTCTCTCTTTTCTAAAACTTTCTGTTTTCCATTTTTTGCAATTGTTTCGTCTTTATTAAAAATACCTAGACACTTTCAAAAATCACCAAACTACTCATGTCCACTGTATAGGATATAACTAACATGGAACATTTAAGTTTAGGATTATTTGGACATTTAAAATATTTGATAGCATTTAAATGCCCAAAGGCAAATAGAGTATGATTTAATTCAGTGACCCTATGATGTCCTAGAAATATGTGCACCATTTTTGTCAAAGGTTTAAGACCAAAGCAAAGATGATGAACATTTTAGAAGGGCATTCCATGTTCATTGAAAATGATTTTATTTGGACCCTAGTTGAATTCATTTCCTGCTAGGGTTTATCAGCCCCCATTTCAAAGTTTCATAAAATTTGGACATGATGCATGGAGGCTAATGCAAAGGCAGGCAAGACCTGAACTGGGGCTGTGATAACTCACCCCCACTAAACAATTATCTCGTCCCGAGATTCAAGCGTAGGGTAAGATGAAGGGGAAATGCAAACTAACATAATCTTCACGATCCATGTTGCACTTTCATAAGGCATTGATTCAATCACCATCTTTGTCTCGTCATCTTGCTCTGAGAACTCCAGCCAACATGACAACGAGAGGAGAAGGAAACTCTAGAAGGATCGATCTTCTCAAAGATCGAACAACTCAGGATCAACTCACGAGTGAGACATCACAACATTTCTCGAGCTGAGACACGAAGCATACATCTAGAGGGATGGAGTGAAATAGAGGACTAAGGTTCTAGCTGATAAGCACAATTCCACGCTAAACAAGATGGTGCATGGTTTCAAGATAACGAGGAGTTATCTGCCATGATTCCATAATGGCACCTTATGGAAGGTGGCTTACAGAAATATTCCCTTAAGTGGCAAAAAGAATTACTTTTGATTCAGAGATCATTGAAATACTCTATACCAGCCTAAGGCAATCACAGAAGGAGTTCGGAGAAATGGCATACTCAGTTTGGAAGGAAACTAGAGTTACAAGACAACTCAGCAAGCGGAGAACACATTCCATATGATGCCGAGGATATAACCTAGTGACTGAGTGTGCTCTCAAGAACTTGACCATTTCCATACTCATCAAGGTATTACCAACATCCATGTCGGGGATCCTGCCAACACATCATACTACCATGATGAATAGTGATGGATGATGCGGATACAAAGGAAGATAACACCTTCTCAGATTTCACTTAGCGAGGCCAAGGGATCAAAATCTGGATGATCGACCGAGAGACATTTAGCACTCTGCTTAGAATGTTCTCCTTGATGTGCTAGCATAACTCATTTATTCATATGGTTTGGTATCTAGGACCTCAAGTAAAAGGTCGTACTTCGGGAGCAGAAAAATCCATAAGGAACTACTATTGGAATAAATTCTACGAGATCCTTATGGGGAGGTGGCCAACTTCTTCAAGCAAAATACTACAATAATAGGTCTTCCGGCTGGGTGTGTTGGCCACGACATGCACTTTACCGGTTACAGAGAGACCAATATTATAGTTCTTGGGAAATGTTCCAACCATCATATCTGCCTGAGATTTAGATCTGGTTGGTGTCGGGATATTCCAGACCCATCAAGTCTAGAGAGAAAAATGAAAGTTTGCAACACAAATCGACGAGATGACGTTGCGAGATTCTCGAGAAATGAACTACGGTAGCAAGCTCCAAAACATGAGCGGGTTCTGCTACACACATGTGAACACGTTGTCCAAGACAAGAATGGCCACACAGTAGTCTTATAATAAAACACTATCGAGTTCAGGTGGGGAACCATCATCGAGGATATAGAAGTCCTTGCATAAGGCATGCTCTTAAGAAGGAACTTCTTCTCCTTGAACAATTCAATCAGTGGCTTGGTGTGCTAGGAATACATATAGAATGAAGGTTGCAAGTCTCCAGACCACAAAATACTTCGCACATATGCATGACTGACTTGGGATGGTTCCAGAGGAAGCAAAACAAACCTTTCTCAAATTCACAGCGGCAACTTGCACCTGATGCACATGAACTTGGAGAAAGTCACTTCTTTCACCCAAACATATACCTCATGAGTGGAACACGAAGGCAATGCTTACAAAAGATTCCAACACTAGCTCAATGTTCAACATGAATTGTGGAACAGACAAGATGCTGCTGATGGGCTAAATAGCAACTCATCATAATTTCCATATCAATGGAATTCCACCATTATGTGAACATGTGAGTATTGGTCAGACCAAAGATGTAATGGTGTATGCTCGGGGGATCAACCACGAGTAAGACAACATTACGAATATTTTGGTTCTGATTTGATTTGAGGATAGCCCATGCTCAAATCAAAGTTTGGACAAGACAATAGATCTAACAACTGATCACGAGGACCAATCGATGGAGATATCATCTTTCTTCAACACACACACACACACAAAAAGATATCCCTTAACATGAACTACGTCAGACATGCTTTTATCTTCCAACTCTCTAAGTTGTTGTTTGGCTTAACCAACTAGCTCAGGGGGTATCCCACACAGATTCTTGGAGAATGGGTGGTTTGGAGGAAAACCAACATGATCACGAACTCAACATAGTAGTCAGGTGACAACCTGGTAATACTTCCGAGAAGATATTTGGAACATCATGAACCACCGATATGTTACTAAGCTCGAGAACAATCTTGCTTTTCAGAGCAAGACGATATGATCAAATAAGCAAGGGATTGAATAATCCTAACTCATTGATCGAAGAGTGCACCGGAAATAAGGACTAGGTAGCATGATAAACCTTAGGGTGATGATTCAATAATCAACATGCTAAGGATAAGATTATTGTCCATTAACTACCAAGCAACGCAGTTGCTAGGAGTATTGATTTCACACATCACGATTCACTTGTCGGCATTCCGGTTGCGACAACACGATACCGAGGAATGAATAATGATGGCGAGAAGTATCACTACGTCAAGAATTCATAAGAGAAGGTGCAATTCTCATGACGTTCCTAACATAAAGTGGGTAAAACTTCAGGGTAGAACAGAACCAAAAGTTGTGTTGCATTTTGATCTAAGGAATACAACTGCTTTGACCCAATCCTGGATATGGATGAGGTACTGGAGTTTGTTTCTCCTAGTCATTCTGAAATAGAACGGCATGACGGACCACAATAATAATAGACTTTGATGAACGAATGCAATGATATACCCTCGATTATCAATTGATAGACGAAGGTCAGAAACAACTAAGGAGGGACAACTCAAGGAACATACGATTTTCTGAGTTGTGGATGCATAGATTAGTATGTCGAGCGAAGCTCAACATTTCTTCCGGATGACCCATGCGGAAAGGTAGAACTGGCAGATTCACAATGTGAAATGGAGAACTCATCAAGAGCACTCTGGTTGTGATCTTTTGGTTCAAAATAACTTCTGCCATAAGCAGTTCATGGTATTTGGAAGAAGGAAATACCACAAACCTCGAGGGCTATCGCAAAGGTTACTAATAACATAAGGGAACGAGCACACACTAACAACGGGAAGTGAGTAGAGTGATTATTGGGTTCAAGAACCCATAAATAGAATACCTACATACGAAATAACATGACGGGATGCTTTCGAGAATGATGGCCATAATCATCACACTGGTAATAGAAAACATGGCTAGATTACTAGGTTGTCCTCTAAGACACCTAGGGTCATAATAATAGCTTCAACATATATGTCGAGGCAATGGAGCATCTCAACCCACTAGTTAGTGTGGTTAATCTGGCCCAAAGGAACATCGGGAATAGAAAGAAGGGACTTGCAAATGCATCGACCTATTTAGAAACATGGGATGACTCGGACAACATAACGGCTGTAAATGCTCAAAAGATTTGAGACATCCTGCAAAATGGTGGCATGACCACTCAACATCACAATATCAAGGTTCTGATGCCAGCTATGAACATATGGAAGTAGTAGGAACTGAACTGAGGCTTGAACTCAACAATCCTAGGCAACTACGGTTTAGTAACACGTCATCCTGAGAGATAGAAGAGAAGCCTAGTTCTTAACCCCGTAGAAAAGATAAGATGACTCAGATCAGAAGGTCATGGGGATAAGGAGTAAAAAGAGCCTTACGTTCCCATCCACAATCAATTCCCTTATATAGCTAAAGCATTTCTAGACACGACTTCGACCAGCTTGGCTTGGTAATCCTACAGGCAGTCAGGCTTTGATACCAAAGCTGTTAGGACCGCGATTCCAAGTCACATCGATCTAGCCGGTAACACCTCATATCACTTTGCGGCCTCACGCACGGTATTCCCATGGGTGTCGGCTTACCATGGCCCGGGATTGTTTGCGCCTTTCGGCTCACGTATATGATAGTGTCGCTAGCATCCATATGATAGAGAACCCGGGCCGACATGACTAGTCGTGAACTCAAAGTGGCATTAACTTACGGGGACAGGCATACATGAATCAACATTGAGCATGTCGGTCAGTAGCGTGTGAATCTGGGCTGTAGCAACTAGGCTAACAGGACTCCGGATTTCACCGCGTGACATTTCCCCGAAGGGACAGACACATGAATTAAGTGAATCACATGCCGGCTAGTCAAGTGTTCTGAAGTAGTAGTGCTGGGCTAGCAGGACTCCGGTGAACCGGGCTGTAGCGGACTACTATGGCTCATGGAAGCACAAGACTACATTTCCCCATAAGAGAGGCTACCGAGGATAAACAACTAGGTTGTCGGATCCCACACATACCAAGCATTTCAATCATACACACAATGCTCGATATGTGTAAATATGACATGGTATCACAACAACACTCTACGACTCAAAGTATTTATTCATGAGGCTCAGAGGAGCGAGATATTACAAACATGGGTCTCATGACCCAACATACAGAGCATACAAGCAACAAGCACATGCGGAATCTTAACTTGTCTGAGTACAGACAACTAAAAATGAAGAAGGCTGAGAAGCCTGACTATCTACATGACGCTCCCAAGGGTACAAGATCGTAGCTGAGGTAACGAGCTAAACGTCGAAGTCCAAGCGGAACAACTAGTGAGATGGAAGTCTCTCTGCAAAAACATAAATTAAGCAAACATGAGTACAAATGTACCCAGCAAGACTTACCTCAGAACTAGCTACATATGCATCAGTATCAACAAAGGGGTGGTGGAGTTTAACTACAGCAAGCCAGCTTTGACTCGGTGGCTATCCTGAACTACGACTGCAAGTAACTCTTTTGAGGTGGCGAACACGAGTCCACATATTCACCATATCAATACCCCACTATGGATCCGCTCCCGTCTCCCTACGAGAATGCCATCCATACCACTCACGCTTATCTTGCGCATTTTAGGGTATCCACTTTCACTTGTCTATGAACTATGCAAGGGGTCCAAGTTTCCATATCCGAGGAATCCGGCTATTCGAATAGATAATGATAACCCTACAGGGGTGTACTTCTTCACACACGCTCTCGCCACTTGCAACCATGTACACATCGTGTATCTCGGCAACCTTCAAGCGGAAGCCTGTCGAGGGAGTTGGCCACGACCTGACTGACCAACAAGTCTCTAGTCCAGGTTTATCGCCTATTCGGGTTCCATCTGCAAGGTGATCCGGCCGGGGTTTCTCTCACGGCCCCAAACGATGTGAGCAGGGTTCCCAAGCCCACCATCCGGGTGCAACTTGGTACACCGTGCCACTGTGCCTAGTCTGTCCCAAGCCCACCTATACCGGGTGCCACTTGGTAGACTACTAACACAACCTACAAACACCAGAAACTAGTTGCAACTCCTGGACAAAGATCAGGTTGATTAATAAGTCGAGAGGGGCACTTAAGCATTCCAATGCGTGGTAGTAGTTGTTCATGGATCACAAACATAGAACTCAGTTCCTAAGGATGGGTTCAATGAGACAACCCACCATGTACTCCTACATGGCCTCTCACCGATACCTTACCAAATCGTGTTCACACGCTTAGCTCACAACAGTAGGACATGTTCTCACACCTCTAATTCATCCCCGATGAATCAGACCTGACTCAACTCTAAGCAATAGCAGGCATGACAAACAAGCATGAATGAGTAGGCACACCAAGGCTCAAACAACTCCTACTCATGCTAGTGGGTTTCATCTATTTACTGTGGCAATGACAGGTCATGCAAAGGAAAGGGGTTCAACTACTGCAACATGTAACAGTTGAATCATTGTTGTCTTAATGCAGTAAAAGAGAGCAGGAGCGAGAGAGTGGGCTTGTATCAAAATGAACAAGGGGGTTTTGCTTGCCTGGCACTTCTGAAGATAGTATAGCTCTTCATCGGTGTCATCGAACTCATCGTCGGAACATACGTCTACCGGGGGGGCACAACCACCGGCAAAGAGAGAAAGGACACAATCAATGCAATGCACAATATGATGCATGATCATGACATGGCATATGATGTGGTTTGAGCTAATGTAGCTATCAATGATTTAAATGAAGTTGGCTTGAACCCAAGATTCAAATTCAAGCTCCACATAAGGCATTTCAAATGCCATGAATTCAAATTGTCACATACAGTAGCTTTAGGTTGCTCAAACATGCATGAAAAAGGTACAGATGGATAGATTGGATTTTTCTGGTCATTTTTCATATATAAATTATTTAATTTGGAGTTACGGTTGAATTTCTATGATTTTTCAAAGTTTGCAACATTTTCTGAAATTTCCAAATCATTTTTGAATTAGAAATATTCCAGAAAATGATTAGTGCGTCAGCTCTAGGTCATGCTGACGTCAGCTGGTCAACAGGGTCGGTCCTGGTCAAGTCGGACCCGTGGGCCCCACATGTCATTGGCTCAGTTAGGTAACAGGTTTTAGAATGAACCTAATCTAATGATTAACAGGGTCGAGCCCACTGTCAGTGTGACCTGATTAAACTAACCGCGGGGTTAGTGGCTAAACTAATTCGCCACGTCACCTAACCGACGATTAGCAACCTGTGCTAAGCAGGACGCAGCGGCGCTCCTCGTCCGGCCGTCTCCGGGGACGAGAGCTCGCGCGGCTGGGCTCTACGGATGCAGTGCGTCGAGGCACATCGGGTGGTGGCCGTGGGCGGTGCCGGGACGGGCTACAGTGGCGAGGGCAAAGGCGATAGCGGCCGCCGGAGCACGGCTATGCGCGGGCGCGGGCTATGCTTGGCTAGCAAGCTCGCTGAGAGGCTGGGCGGGCTCCTGGAGCTACGTTGAGCACAGTGGTGTGGTTGGGTTCAAGCAATAGTGGCTCTAGCCACGACGGCGACGAGGCACGGAGGCGGCGAGCTTCGGCCGCGGTGGCCAGGGGGGCTAGAGGAGGGATTCGACGGCGGGGAGAGAGGGGTTGGGAGCAGGAGCTCACAGGGAGGCGGCGGAGTAGGTCAGTGGGCTCGGGAACATCCTTGACGGCGCGAATCGACGGCGAGGGGCTCGGGTGTCCGAGGTTGAAGATGACCGCGATTATGATGAAGCAGGGCCTCCTGCGAGGCGTGCATCGGCGGAGGGGACGTGGGCGGTACTGCAGTTCTTCCGGACGCGTCAGCGAGGCGAGTGGTGGACGGTGGCCGAGGTGATAGCGAGCGGCGGCGACGAGCACGCTCGGGTGTGCTGTAGGGAGAGGAACAGAGGAGGGGAGAGAGCAGCGAGTGAGGGGGAGGGGAGAGAGGTCTCAAGGCATCTCTGTGGCGCGAGGGGGGAGGGAGAGCTCGCCAGCACGAAGTAGGAGGTGACGCACGGGCACGCGTGCGCTGTCTCCCTCCTCTGCCTACTGGCAGAGGTAGGTGATGACTAGCATGGGCCAGGTGGGCCGACCCAGTCAGGTAGGTGGTCCGGGTAAGCTTCCTCTCTCTCTCTTTGCTAAAACTTTCTGTTTTCTATTTTCTGCAATTGTTTTGGCTTTATTAAAAATACCTAGACACTTTCAAAAATCACCAAACTGCTCATGTCCACTATATAGGATATAACTAACATGGAACATTTAAATTTAGGATTATTTGGACATTGAAAATATTTTATAGCATTTAAATGCCCAAATGCAAATAGTGTATGATTTAATTCAGTGACCCTATGATGTCCTAGAAATATGTGCACCATTTTTGTCAGAGGTTGAAGACCAAAGCAAAGATGATGAACATTTTAGAAGGGCATTTCAGGTTCATTGAAAATGATTTTATTTGGACCCTAGTTGAATTCATTTACTGCTAGGGTTTATCAGCCCCCATTTCAAAGTTTCATAAAATTTAGACATGATGCAAGGAGGCTAATGCAAAGGCAGGCAAGGCCTGAACTGGGGTTGTGACACACCCCCTGAAAATCGACTGACCCAAAAGTCTATTCAGTCGACTGAAGTGTAGCTAAATCGGAGCAACATCGCAAGCAAGAGCAAGAGCGAGAGCAGCAGTGCGAGCAAGAGCAATAGCAGGAGCAGACCAGGCAGGGGACCGAGAGCAAGAGCAGAGCAGGAACGCGAGCGAGAGCTAAAGCAGCAGCAGCTTCTACTGATGTGGACGTCGCTGCCGAGGGAGCGACACCGTGGAGGAAGTGGCCGGCGACGCCTCCATGGATGGAGTCACGCCGTGTCGGCTCGGGACCGAGCGCAGGCAGCACCGTGAGATCGAATCAAGAAGAAAATGCGGCGGTAAGTCTGCAACCTCTTTGGTGGCGCTGATTAGGCCGCAGCTTCATCCGGGGAAACAGTGATGATGATGCTCTTCCGGTGGTGCAGGTGAAGACAGCGGCGTGGGAATGGAGGTGGCCCGAAAGACGAGGGGAACATCGGGGCAGCTCCTTGGAGGTAGAGGACGGGGTGGCTGAACCGGCGGGCCGATGAGATCGACGACGGATCCTCATCCGGTACGCTGGATGAGGGACGTCGAGGTGTTGCTGTGGATGACGTCGTCGGGGAAGAGGCTTTGGCTGGGTGGCGAACGAAGCAGGGTGTGGGGTTTCATCGCGGGTTTTCACGGCCTCGGTGTACGAATGGGTGGGCGGATGGGATGGCAGTGGGGAACCATGGCTTAGAGACGCGCTTGTCCGAAATGTGGGGTAAGTTACGAAAGTACCCCCACCGATTTGAGGCGGTTCTTTCGGTTCAGGGGTACCACAGGCATTTCGCGTGTCGGGATTTCACAGGAGGTGGGAGTTTTCGCGCGCGTTGTAATTTCGGAATAGCAAGGCGCGGGTTGATATGGAGGGAGTTGTCGGAGCACAACGAGACAAAGATATATCTTAAATATTTCGGGCTAACAAGGCGCGGGTTGAAATTTCCAGACAAGCCTAACATGTACTATACCAAATCAATGCACACTACAAATGTCATTCAAAACTTTGAATTCATGTTATGTTCAATTAAAATATTTCTCTACGTGTATAATGCAAGCAACCTACTACTCAAATGAAGGTTTTAGTGCATTGCAAACGTATATACTACCGCTTCAATATGAACTAAATTTGAATTCGTTTCTCTATTTGAATAAGATCTATAGTAATGATTGTTGTGAAGTCAAAGCATTTGAATTTGTTTCTCTTTTTTAATAAGATCTACAATCATCTTTATTGTCAAGTTAAACCATCATTTAAGTATTATCTTCACAGCCCACCACATGATTAGTCTCGAGTTACATATGAACTATGTGTACTATATGAACTCGAACTAGATTTTTTGAATCCACTTTATTTTGATTTCAAATCACATTACATTTCTAGCTCTAGCTAGATCTTCATAATCTAAACCATGTCTCATATGTATATTGTGTTTATCACATTATGTATGGTGCCCCGCCCCCTATGCCTACAAGTATTTAGATGTGAGTTGCAAACACCACACATTACCACAAATTCAAATAAAATGTGAGAATGTTCGATATATAGTATTGTTTTGATTGTTCGATATTTTGTTTTAAGCTGCAAACGCCACACATTATCACAAATTGAAATAAAATGTGAGATCCTTTTATGTATAGTATGGTTTAGATTGTTCGGCATTTAGCTGTGAGTTGCAAACACCATGCATTATCACATTATGGTATAACATGTGCATAGCATGTGTATCACCGCTATATTCATGCATGCAATGTATAAAACACTATGATCTCCTATTCAAATATATGAATCCGCTTTCCTATCAAATTATGATCTTTGTTAGTCTCTTACACCCACACAATCCTCTAACCTTTGTAGCTACCACTAACTTTCTCTCGTGCATGCACATGCCCTCCTCGCCCTCCCCCTCCCTCGGCATTCTATTGACCGGCCACATTCATTTTTTTCTTTAGGTCGTTCTCCCAGAGTCTCCACAACTCCTTTCCGACACACACCGATCGATAAACCTCTCCAGCGATGCCTGACTACAACATACACACACACCTTCAATCTCCTCCTTTATGTATCCTTGCCTCGTGTCTCTCATACGGTCAGACACACGTGTAAACTCTCGCCCCTCTTTTCATCGATCTCACAACAGCACACTCCTCCCACTATCTAGCTAGTAGTTGGGCCTCTCGCACCACCTCCTAGCTCCATTCTCTCTGTCTATCCATCTCGCTGGGCCTTATTTGCCTCTAACAAATGGACGTACACCTGCCGATCTCTCGCTATACATATAGCTAGCTAGGTCCTTATAACTCGTTTTTACCCACACGTCAATCGATCTACCTCATTAGTTGTGTCTCTCCCTTCCTCCGACAAACAACAATTGATCTACCGATCTAGTTAGGTTTGCTTACCAAACACATGGTTCCCCTTTATCATCCATGGATGTGTCCCGACAGATCTATCACGCACAGACACACACAAAAACACATCCCCACTCTTATTGATAACATTGCAGTTCCACCCTTAGTTTTTCTTGTAGGCCTCTCCCACCATCTTCGAGAAGCAACTCCATCACCCATCCAGCACTCTACCCCTCTCCCTCCCTCTCTCTCTCCTCTCTCTCTCTCTCTGTCCCATCATATTTCCCGTCCTTCAGTTATGTATGGATGTCGACCGATCTCCCTCAAGACATAGTTGGGTCTCTCCTTCTCAACACATATACGAGT
>NC_041382.1:257115373-257152298 GCF_002162155.2 Triticum dicoccoides
GCGCTCTAGTCATGTCTCCCTGCCACACACAAACTTGACATGTGCCCTCTAATGTTCCAGTAGGCCAGTCGCCCTATATCTTTGACTTGCACACACACACAATTTTGATGGCTCTCTTCATCGATCTCGCACCCACCCACTTGATCCTCTCTTCGACTCTATCGATATCTATGACCCTCCCTCTCTTCTCGTGGATTGCCCGACCCTATATGTATGATATGAATAGTCCTCCATTTCACACACATTGCATGCAAAATTTTGTTTGAGATGTCATCGACACATATTCCCACAAATAAGTCACGAAATCAACCCCCCACCCCAAAACAAAAAACACTCACGAATGCGGTTTGTATCACTCACACACACCCACGTAGGTGGGGGACGTGCACGAAGAGAAGAGGTGCATGCACGACGCACGTACTCCCGTCTCTTTCCCAACCACACCCATGCGGGTACATGGTGGAGCTCATTTCTGTACGAAAAAGGCAGCCCACGTGGTAATTTGGCACGTGTACTGGTTGTCCACTTGGTGGAGGGAGGATCGTCTACCACGGGTGAACAAAAAAATTGCGACTTGACGTGTTATGTTAAAAAAAGAGGCAAACCATGTGGGGCCTACCTTAGAGGCAAGGCCATATACACTGGAGTACTTTTGATGTGTCCCGTCAACTTGCAGAACGAGGAGAAGCTTTCTTAGTACATCGTCTCCCCCGCCCATGGGCGCGGTGGCTCGCAGGATGAGGTGAAGCTTGCTCCGCCTTACGTCCGCTCCGTCGCCCATGCGCACGGTGGCTCGCAGGACGAGGAGAAAAATTTACTACTCCCTTCATTTACTCGTCGTCCCTACTACATTGGTTATAGAGATTATATCATACTATTTGGAATATATATATATGTCCTTTAGTAGATTTCAATATGAACTACTAGTACATACTCCAAACACTGATGTATATAGACGTATTTTAGAGTGTAGATTCACTCATTTTGCTCCGTATGTAGCACTCTCCCTCGCCCCTCGACCCTCGCCCACATGGTGGACGTGCAGCAATTCATTCGGTCTCATATAGCTAGAACGATATATACTGCACTACCATTATTGCTCGACTTCCCGAAGAGGCAAAGAGCAAATCGCAAGGTTAATATTTTTGAGATGCCAAGCGCAAGGTTATAGGAGAACGAGTAGTAGGTGCTGCGTCATTTATAAATAAAGTTTTTTCCTTCAGTGGCACGTACACAATATGATAGGTTCATATGGAGAGAAAAGGAAACCGCTCCACTATATACATAGTCAGTACGGGCCAGCCTACACGGTTGCTTGTTTGGGTTGCTCTCTTCACAATCTCTCGCACAAAACAACTGTGGCCACATCTCTAACATCCCGGCAGATCATGTCCGCTTGGGGAAGGGGTGGATGCTTAGAGTAGATGCGGTGGCCTTCGCCGACGGCGAAAACCCACTGTCAGCACGTCCTGATCAGGGGTGCCTGCCGTGCTCTCTCACAAAGCCGGTGAGGTTGCCTTCGTCCCTTTCTCACTGCCGCGACGTGGGCAGTTGCCGCCTCCCGCCGCTCTCCTCAAGGTTGAGCTACGTCCCTCAGGTACAACTCCCTTTACATCCGGCTTGCACCACTGCTCCAGCTGCCCACATCACTCCCTGTGGATATTTCTCTACTTCTTTGCCCCGCACATACCATTACTGGCTTCTACGTACTGTATTTGTGATGAGTTTATGTCTCATCAACTAGTCCTAGTAATCTTATTCTAATCACACTTCTTCAATTTCTTTGCCACATGGATGCTCATCTCCATTTTGGTGAAACTGCACAAAATGATCCAATGGTCAAAAGGTTACAAACTTCATTTACTAGGAAGCTCGAACGTTGCCAGCAAATTGAAGCCTGGTCAGGGTTCACGGTTCAAGGGCTAGGGACTGCATGGATCGTTTTTTCTTTAGCTGCCTCTGTTCCAAAATAAGTGTCAACTTTAGTAGTAGTACAACTTTGTACTAAAGTTTGCACAAAGTTGAGACACTTATTTTGGAACGGAGGGAGTACATATTTGCTATGATCTGTCAATCATTGAGATGCAATAGCATGCATGTTAGTCTCCTTTGTATTTGATGAAATGTTGCAACGAGCAACCTTGGACGCAAGATACATGTAACGGAAGCTGGAAGTTTCATAGCATTGTACAAATTTATCTCTCTGATAAATTATAGTACGTACTATACTAGTACTTCCTCCGTTCCTAAATATAAGTCTTTGTAGAGATTTCACCATGAACCACATGCGGATGTATATAGATGCATTTTAAGTGTAGATTCATTCATTTTGTTCCGTATGTAGTGGAATCTCTACAAAGACTTATCTACTAGTAATAGCTAGCCCCCACTACTAGGAATTCTCTATCCTCTCCTTGAGCCACATCATCAAAATTGATGTAGGCGTTAGATGAAGTAAATCAGTCCATAATAGCCGTCTGATCTAGACGTTGAGAGGCTCCGCACTAAGCCACATGCAAGCATGCAGAAATACCGTGGCACATGCATGTGAGTGGGTTTTAAATCACATCAACATGTCTGCATGCAAGCATGCACCGGTAGCATGCATGTAAGTGAGCTTTTAAGTCCCATTAACATGTCAAAAAGAAAAATATAATCCCATTATGCAGTAGGAGTTGGCTGATCTTTTTTTTCTTTAGTTTGGCTACCACATTTGTCATGCGGTTATAGAGTTTTTTTAGTTCTATGAAATCGATAATTTTGCGCAGAGAGATATACCGTTGTTCCGCGGCAACGCGCGTGGACTCATCTAGTAATATTTAGGAACGGAGGGAGTACTATGTAAAGAGTTAGGTGTCGCACAGTGATAGTGTGAGGTGGGCCATGTAATCACTGATCCTGCGTGTTTTCACTGCTCTTGCACGCCTCCGCTGTAAGAATGGAGAAAATTGTAATTCAGTAGTAGTACCTCCTTTTGCCGAAAGCTTGGGACATCCAGCAGTCCTACCACCTCAGTAATAAAGACCAATGAGCCGTCAAATCACATAGACCCAGTAGTAAGTTGGACGGATGAAGCAACCATCACTCTTTCTCAAGTGAGAGGTCACGTCTGCTCTGCCCGGGCATGAATGCGGCACCGATTCTTTTGAGCGGTGTTGACCGTTTTGGGCGGGAAGCGCGCGCGGGCGATGGAGGGGCTTTGGGTGGGCCAAGCTGGTTAGGAGCGGGCATGGCAGCTATCCGCATGTCCCTACCAGACACACCCGGAAACGAGAGGATGCACCAACTCTCGCGGCTAAAATCGTACACTACAAAACTTCTCTTTGTAGGAGTAGGTCGATCTGTCGCTCTCTCTAACACACACATGTTGTTAAACACACACACACACGCACCTTGGTCCTGTTGCACCTTCTAACGTGACTTATTACACCTAGACGGAGGGATTAGTAAGTATACGAGATACGGTGGCACTCTGACTTAAGTCGAATACAAGTGCCCAAAATTTGTGTGCATGTTATAATAAGGATTCACTTAAAATAGTACGTGAGCAAACAGAGGGATCAATTGGACAGTGTTCCTGAGCAGTAGTGTCACATCCCTAGCTAGTCATTGCTTGTCCTTGCATCAATCTTCTTGCATCATGTTTAAATTCATGAAAGTTGAATTGGGGAAAGTGGAAAGCCTCAGAAATCATTTAAAAAAATGACCTACATTAAAAATTGCTTCAAATAACCCAAGAAAATGTTCCTGTTAAGCTATAAAAATATTGGCAAGAGGTAAAATTCAAACCAATATTTTTGGAGTCTCAGAAATATTTATTTTGGGCATTTGAGTTAATCCAATAATTATTTGCATTGGATTTATATATGTCCAATAATTCTGATAATTGTTGAGGGGCTTTGGAATAATCCATTTAGTCCTTGCAAAAATTGTCAGAAGTAGAAAAATTAGTTTGGTTCAAAAACCAAATTAAAACAAATGTCACAAATAGAAAACAGAAGCAAAATTAGGAAGAGAGAGAATACCTGGCCTCAGCTCTGCAGCCCACCAACCGGCCCAGCACTGTAGCTGGCCGGCCCAGCCCACCACCGCCTCCTCCCATGTCGTCTTCCTCCCCTGCCAGGAGGACGGGCGCGCGCCCGACGCGCGCGCACCGCCGTGCGGCCACCTCCTGCCTGCTTGCTCACTGCTGGAGACGGCCCCGAGCGCCACGCACCCCCCTCGTCCGCCTGCACCTCTCCTCTCCCCCCTCGAGCACTCTCCCCTCCTCTGCCTCTCTCCCACGCGACCACTGAGCGTGCACGTCGTCGCCGCTCATCGTTGCCGTAGCAACAGCCACCCCCGCGCCCCTCTGACGTGCCCATGGGCTCCCCCTCCGTCATCTACGCCTCCTTGATGACTCACGCGACACCGGACGTGCTACAACGACGCCTCGCCACCAACTTCCTCCTTCGGCCGCCAGAGATCCCCTCGCCGCACTACTTCGCTTCGGTGCCTCCCCGAGCCCTCCGTCTATGTTGCCGCGACCGCTGTGAGATACTTATCATTCTCCCCATCTCCGTTCTCTCTGCCACTGGCCGTAGTCACTGCACCAAGCACGCCCGCACGCGCCGTCACCTGAGCTCGCCGCCGACATGGCTCCGGCCACACAACGGCCTCACCACCCTGCCCAACACACTCACCGCACTGCGTGGGCTTCGTAGGAGCTAGCCCCAAGCCTCCACGAGCACCGCATCGGCGAGTTCGAGCTCGCTCGAGCTCTGGCCACCGCGCAAGTCGCCGCTGCCGTTGTTTTAGGCCACTAGACCTGCTGCTGTGAGCACCACTGGATGCGGACGAGTCTGCTCGTCACGTAGAGCATCTCCGCCGCGCAAATGGTCGCATGTGGGCGATTCCCGACGCCCTCCGCCGTCTGTGGCTTCGCCGGCGACGAGCCGCATGTCAACTCCGGCGAGTTGACCCGGGGGTTTGACCCCGTCTGACCAGGGTTTGACCAGCCTGGCTCACAGACGCGTGGGGCCAGCCCTGCTAATTAACCTAGGTTAGTGTTAATTTATTTAGTTAGTTTAATTAACCACTGACATGCGGGTCCCACACGTCAGGTTTGACCTGGACCGAGCCGTTGACCTGCTGACGTCACTGTGAGGTCATGCTGATGCAATAATTCCTTTCTGGAATGTAAATAAATCTTAAATGATTTATTATTTTCAGAAAATGCCCAAAACTTCTAAAAATCATAGAAAATCAACCGTAACTCCAAATAAGATAAATTATATACGAAAAATGATCAGAAAAATCCAATCTATCCATCTATATCATTTTCATGCATGTTAGAACAACTTATAGTTTCTCAATAGGGCAAACCATTTGTCTGGCATTTGAATATCCACATATGGAGTTTGAATTTGAATCTTGGGTTCAAACCAACTTCATTTAACCTGTTGCTAGCTGCATTAGCTCAAATCACAGCATATTGCCATGTCATGATCATGCATCATATTGTGGCATTGCATTGATTGTGTTCTTTCTCAGTTGCCGGTGTTTGTCCCCTCTCGATAGACGTGCTTCCGACGATGAGTTCGATGACACCGATGAAGAGCTATAATATCTTCAGAAGTGCCAGGCAAGCAAAACCCCCTTGTTCATTCCGATATAATCCCACTCTCTCGCTCCTTCTCTCTTTTACTGCATTAGGACAACAACGATTCAACTGTTACATGCTACGGTAGCTGAACCCTTTTCCTCTGCATGACCTGTTATTGCCAAAGTAAATAGATGAAACCCACTAGCATGAGTAGGAGTTGTTTGAGCCCTGATGTGCCTACTCATTCATGCTTGTTTGTCATGCCTGCTACTGCTTAGAGTTGAGTCAGGTATGATTCATCGGGGATGAATTGGAATGTGGTGAACACGTCCTACTATTGAGAGTTAAGTGTGTGAACACGATTTGGTAAAGGTAGTGGTGAGAGGCCATGTAGGAGTACATGGTGGGTTGTCTCATTGCAGCCGTCCTCAGGAACTGAGTTCTGTGTTTGTGATCCATGAACAGTTACTTCTACACATTGGGCTTCGGGCGCTCCAAGCTCTCTCGACTTATTAATCAACTCGATCTCTGTCCAGGAGTTGCAACTAGTTTCTAGTGTTTGTAGGCAGTGTTAGTAGTCTACCAAGTGGCACCCGGATGGTGGGCTTGGGAACCCTGTACACATCGTTTGGGGCCGTGAGCGACACCCCGGCCGGATCTCCTTGCGGATGGAATCCAAATAGGAGATAAACCTGGGCGAGAGACTTGTGTCATTAGTCAGGTCGTGGCCGACTCCCTCACCAGGCTTCCGCTTGAAGGTTGCCGAGATACACAACGTGTACATGGCGGTAAGTGGCGAGAGTGTGTGTGAAGAAGTACACCCCTGTAGGGTTATCATTATCTATTCGAATAGCCGGATTCCTCGAATATGGAAACTTGGACCCCTTGCATAGTTCATAGACAAGTGAAAGTGGTTACTCTAAAATGCGCAAGATAACTGTGAGTGCTATGGATGGCGTTCTCGCAGGGAGGCGGGAGCGAATCCATAGTGGAGTATTGATATGCTGAATATGTGGACTTGTGTGCGCCACCTCAAAGAGTTACTTGTAGTCGTAGTTCAGGTTAGCCACTGAGTCAAAGCTGGCTTGCTGCAGTTAAATTCCACCACCTCTTTGTTGATACTGATGCATATGTAGATAGTTCTGATGTAAGTCTTGCTGGGTACATTTGTACTCACATTTGCTTATTCTATGTTTTGAAGAGAGACGTCAGTCTCGGTAGTAGTTCTGTGTGGACTTCGACGTTTCGCTTGTTACCTCAGCTACGATCTTGTACCTTGGGAGGGTCTTGTAGTTACCTCAGCTTCTGAGCCTTCTTCCACTACTAGGGAAAATCCTATACACAGAATCTTACCAGCGGCGCGCTTTAAAATCAGGTGCTGCTGCTAAGTAGCAGTAGCGCGGGTTTTTAACCCTCGCTACTACTAAGTTGATAGAAGTAGCGCTGGTTTTTTACCCTCGCTACTACTAAGCGGTCTCTACCGTGCCCCCCCCCGGGACATGCCATAGTAGTAGCGTGGGTTTTTAACCCTCGCTACTACTAAGTTGATAGCAGTAGCGCTGGTTTTTACCCCTCGCTACTACTAAGCGGTCTCTACCGTGCCCCTGGGCCATGCCATAGTAGTAGCGAGGGTTATAAACCCGCGCTACTACTAAGTTTTTACCCCTCGCTACTACTAAGAGGTCTCAACCGTGCCCCTCCGGGACATGCCATAGTAGTAGCGAGGGGTAAAATCCCTCGCTACTACTAAAGGCCCCATTTTGAAACTCTACCCCCCCCGGTGGATCGCCTTTTCGGTTTTGTAAAAAGCAAAAGAAAATGATAAAAACTTCAAAAATTAAAATCCTTCGAGATGTAGTTATGTTACTACATCTACTAGTTAGGAAAATTTAAAAACTTAAATTTGGACATGTTTTGCAAAAAGTGTAGGGAAAATGTAAAACGTCTATAACTTTTGCATACGATGTTAGAAAAAAAACGTATAATATATCAAAATGTTTCAAAAATTAAAATCCTTCGAGATGTAGTTATGTTACTACATCTACTAGTTAGGAAAATTTAAAAACTTAAATTTGGACATGTTTTGCAAAAAGTGTAGGGAAAATGTAAAACGGCTATAACTTTTGCATACGATGTCAGAAAAAACATATAATATATCAAAATGTTCAGCACGAAAATCCGCATACGATGGAGATGGCCTATGGCCTGTTTGCAAATTTTTAGAATCCTCAAATTCTAAAAGGAAAAAAAGTTATGCTCAAATTTCAGTTTTTTTAATTTTGGTCAAATCTGGTCAAACTGTGGTCAAACTACTTATTCAAGAAGTATTAGTGTTACTAAATAATTATTCAAGAATATTAGTGTTACTAAATAATTATTTCAGTTTTTTGGAATTTTGGTCAAATCTGGTCAAACTTTGGTCAAAATGTGGTCAAACTCCTTATTCAAGAAATATTAGTGTTACTAAATAATTATTGTTTTTTAGAACAATAGTTTTAAACTCAAACAGCGAAATGTGTGACTTCATGCTCAAGCTAAACTCCCGAGGGTTAATAGGATTGACATCTTACTATTGTCAGGAAAACAACAAGTGCAGACTTGGAATCGAGGGAGAATAGAACCCGGAAGTTAAGCGTGCTCAGGCTGGAGTACTGAGAGGATGGGTGACCTGGAGTACTGAGAGGATGGGTGACCGTCCGGGAAGTTAGATGATTTGGAATGATGAGGGGTGATTAGAGATTAAATTGAGCAGTGATGAGGGTGATTAGAGATTAGAGGTTAAAATAATTCACAAATTTGAAAATTTGCGCAAAAAATTCGAAAAGAAATTCCGCGGGTCAGTAGTAGCGCGGGTTTTTACCCACGCTACTACTAACGGACGTAGTAGTAGCGCGGGTGGCACCCGCGCTGCTGCTATACGTTAGCTGTAGCGCCTTATTAGTAGCGCCGGCCCCCACGCTGCTAATAGGCCCAAAACCCACGCTGCTGCTAGGCTTTTCCCTAGTAGTGTTCATTTGTAGTTGTCTGTACTCAGACAAGTTAAGCTTCCGCATGTGCTTGTTGCTTGTATGCTCTATATGTTGGGTCATGAGACCCATGTTTGTAATACTTGGCTCCTCGGAGCCTAATGAATAAATACTCTGAGTCATAGAGTCTTGTTGTGATGCCATGTTGTATTGAACATATTGAGCATATTGTGTGTATGATTGAAATGCTTGGTATGTGTGGGATCCGACAACCTAGTTGTTTATCCTTGGTAGCCTCTCTTATGGGGAAATGTAGTCTTGTGCTTCCATGAGCCATAGTAGTCTGCTACAGCCCAGTTCACCGGAGTCTTGCTAGCCCAGCACTACTGCTCCGGAACACTTGACTGGCCGGCATGTGATTCACTTCTTTCCTGTGTCTGTCCCTTTGGGGAAATGTCACGCGGTGACATCCGGAGTCGTGCCTAGCCTGCTACAGCCCAGTTCACCAGAGTCCTATTAGCCCAGTGCTACAGCCCGGATTCGCACGCTGCTGACCGACATGCTCGATGTTGATTCATGTATGCCTGTCCCCGTAAGTTAGTGCCACTTTGGGTTCACGACTAGTCATGTCGGCCCGGGTTCTCTGTCATATGGATGCTAGCGACACTATCATATACGTGAGCCAAAAGGCGCAAACGGTCCCGGGCCATGGTAAGGCGACACCCGTGGGAATACCGTGCGTGAGGCTGCAAAGTGATATGAGGTGTTACCGGCTAGATCGATGTGACTTGGAATCGGGGTCCTGACAGCTTTGGCATCAGAGCCTGACTGCCTGTAGGGTTACCAAGCCAAACCAGTCGAAGTTGTGTCTAGAAATGCTTTAGTTATGTAAGAGAATTGATTGTGGAAGGGAACATAAAGCTCTTTTACTCCTTTACCTTATTCCCTTCTGATGTGAGTCAACCTCTTCTTTTCTACGGGGTTAAGAACTAGGCTTCTCTTCTATCTCTCAAGATGACGTGTTACTAAACCGTAGTTGCCTAGGATTGTTGAGTTTAAGCCTCAGTTCAGTTCCTACGACTTCCATATGTTCATAGCTGGCCTCAGAACCTTGATATTGTGATGTTGAGTGGTTGCCACCATTTCTGCAGGTTGTCTCAAATCTTTTGAGCAATTACAGCCATTATGCTGTCCAAGTCATCCCAGGTTTCTAAACAGTCTGATGCATTTGCAAATGTCTTCATCCCGTTTCCGATGTCCTTTGGGCCAGATTAAGCACACTAATCGGTCTGTTGAGGTACTCCATTGCCTTGACATATATGTTGGAGCTAGTATTATGACCCTAGGCATTCTAGCGAACCACCCACTAATCTAGCAATGCTTTATATCTCATGTGTGATAATTCTGGCCACCTTTCTTGAAAGCATCCCATGATGTTATTTAGTATGTAGGTATTCTATTCCTAGGTATTGAACCCGAGATTCACCCTACTTCATGTTGTTAGTATTTGCTAGTTCCCTTAAGATATTAGTAACCTTGTGATAGTCCTCAAGGTCTGTGGTATATCGTTCTTCCAATACCATGAGCCAATATGGGAGAAGTTATTTGAACCAAAAGATCACAATCAGAGCACTCTTGAGGAGTTCTTCATTCATAATTGTGACTCTGCCAGTCCTACCTCTCTACATGGGTTATCCGGAAGAAACATGTTGAACTTGGTTTGACATATTAATCTATGCATCCACAACTCAGGAAGTTATATGTTCCTTGAGTTGACCCTCCTCAGCTGTATTCCGACCCTAGTCTATCAATTGATAGTCAGGAATAGTTGTGCATTCGTGTTCATCGATGCCCATTATTCTTGTGGTCCGTCAAGCCATTCTATTCTGGAATGACTAGGAGAAACAAACTCTAGCACCTCATCCATTTCTTGGATTGGTCAAAGTAGTTGTATTTCACAGATCAAAATGCCAATCCAGCCTTTGTTCTGCTCTACCTCAGAGTATTACCCCCTTTATGTCAGGATTGCCATGAGAATTGCACCACCTCTTATGAATTCTTGACAAAGTGATACTTCTCGCCATCATTATCCATTCCTCGGTTCTGTGTTGTTGTAACCGGAATGCCGACAAGTGATTTGTGATGTGTGAAATTAATACTCCGAGCAACTCGTTGCTTGGTAGTAAATGGACAATATTCTCATTCTTAGCGTGTTGGTTATTGAATCATCATTCTAAGATAGATTGTGCTACCTAGTCCTTATTTCTGGTGCACTCTTCGATCAATGAGTTAGGGTTATTCAATCCCTTGCTTATTCGATCATATCATATTGCTCTGAAAAGCAAGATTGTTCTCGAGCTTAGTAACATATCGGTGGTTCGTGATTTTCCGAATATCTTCTCGGAAGTATTACCAGGTTGTTCCCTGATCGCTATGTTGAGTTTGTGATCATGTTGGTTTTCTCTAAACCATCCATTCTCCAAGAATCTGTGTTGGATACCCCTGAGCTAGTTGGTTAAGCTAAACAACAACTTGGAGGGTTGGAAGATAAAAGCTTGTCTGACTTAGTTCGTGTCAAGGGATATCTTTTGTGTGTGTGTGTGTGTGTTGAAGAAAGATGATATCTTCATCGATTGGTCCTCGTGATCAGTTGTCGGATCTATTGTCTTGTCCAAACCTTGATTTGAGTGTGGGCTATCATCAAATCAAGTTAGAACCAACGATATTCGTAATGTTGTCTTACTCATGGTTGATTCCTCGAGCATACACCATTACATCTTTTGGTCTGACCAATACTATCACCATGTTCACATAATGGTGGAAGTCCAGTGATATGGAAATTCCGATGAGTTGATGTTGAGCCCATCAGCAGCATTTTGTCTCCCCCACGATTCATATTGAACATCCAGCTAGTGTTGGAAACTTGTGTAAGCATTTTCTTCATGCCCCGTTCATGAAGTATATGTTTGGATGAAAGTAGTGACTTCCTCTAAGTTCACGTGCAATCGATGCAAGTTGTCGCCGTGAATTCGAGGGAGCTTGTTTTCGCTTCCTTTGGAATCATCCCAAGTCAGTCATGCATTCTTGCGAAGTATTCTATGGTTTGGTAGATTAATTACCTCCACTCCATATGTGTTCCTAGCACACCAAGCCACTGATTGATTGTTCAAGGATAATAAGTTCTAAGTGCTAGTCCTGAAGGTACCAGACAGATTTGTACAAGATTCCGTTATCCTCGATGATGGTTCCCAACCTGAACTCGGTAGTGTTTTATTATAAGACTACTACGTGGTCATGCTTGTCTAGGACAGTGTGTTCACAGGTGTGTAGCAGAACCAACTCATGTTTTGGAGCATGCTATCGTAGTTCATTTCCCGAGAATCTCGCAACATCATATCGCCAATTTGTGTTGCAAACTTTCATTCTCCTTTCTAGACTTGATGAGTCTGGATTATCCTGACACCAACCAGATCTGAATCTCAGGCAGATATGATGGTTGGCATGTTTCTCAAGAAATATAATATTGGTCTCTCTGTAACCCGGTAAAGTGGATGTTGTGGCCAACACACCCACCCGGAAGACTTATTATTGTAGTATCTTGATTGAGAAAGTTGGCCACCTCCCCATAAGGATCTCATAGAATTTATTCCAGTAGTTGTTCCTTATGGATTTTTGTGTTCCCGAAGTCCGACCCTTTACTTAATGTTCTAGATACCAACCATATCAATAAATGGGTTATCCTAGCACATCAAGGAGAACATTTGAAGCGGAGTGCTAAATGTCTCTCGGTTGATCATCCAGATTTTGATCCCTTGGCCTCGCTAAGGTGAAACCTGAGAAAGTGTTATCTCCCTTTGCATCTGCATCGTCCATCACTATTCATCATGGTAGCATGTTGTGTTGCCAGGATCCTTGACACGGATATTGGTAAAACCTTGATGAATATGGAAATGCTCAAATTCTTGAGAGCACGCACAAGCACTAGGATTATCGTCGGCATTAATTGGGATCTACTCTCAGTTTCTTCGATTATGCCATAACCTTTCTAACAGTGGAATCACTCTCTACTGTTGAGTTTCTCCCTAGTTACTAGGATCATTCCCAACATTTGCATTTTGTTCCCAGCTTGCATCTTAGTAGTTGTTGTTTAGGATTATCTTCAAAAGTGGACTTACCATGGGTCCCGTCCATTTCTGGTGATAAGCAAATCAGTCATTATGTTGTCTTCAACAAGGTAGTCCACATCATCCATTCTAGTGTGAGTATGCCATCCTTTTCCGACTCCTTCAAATGATCGATTGTGATTGCCTTAGGCTGGCATAAAGAGTTTCAATGATCTTTGTGTCAAAATTAATTCTTTTTGCCACTTAAGGGGATAATTCTACGAATCACCTTCCTTAAGGTATCATGTTACGAAATCATGGCAATTATCTCCTTGCTACTTTGAAATTCTTGCTCCATCTTAGTCAAGTGTGGAATTGTAGCCTGCCAAATTGAAACCCCGTCATTTGTTTCTTTCCTCCCCTCTCGATATGTGTTTTGTGTCTCAGTTCGAGAGATGTTCCTACATCTCACCCCATAAGTTGATCGTGAGTTGTTCGATCTTCGAGAAGTTCGATTTCGGTAGAGGGTCTCTTTCCGTCATCATCATGTTGAATGAAGATCTCGAAAGCAAAGATGTCAAGATAAATTGGAGCAATGAATCAACATCTTTGTGAAGGGCAGTTGGATCGAGAAGAATGTGTTGGCTTTGTTTCCCCTCTGACTTCTTACCCTATGCTTGAATCTCGGGATGAGATTCTTGTTTAGTGGGGGTGAGTTATCACATCCCTAGCTAGTCATTGCTTGTCCTTGCATCAACCTTCTTGCATCATGTTTAAATTCATGAAAGTTGAATTGGGGAAAGTAGAGAGCCTCAGAAATCATTTAAAAAAATGACCTACATTAAAAATTGCTTCAAATAACCCAAGAAAATGTTCCTGTTAAGCTATAAAAATATTGGCAAGAGGTAAAATTCAAACCAATATTTTTGGAGTCTCAGAAATATTTATTTTGGGCATTTGAGTTAATCCAATAATTATTTGCATTGGATTTATATATGTGATATATTAACTATATGTCCAGTAATTCTGATAATTGTTGAGGGGCTTTGGAATAATCCATTTAGTCCCTGCAAAAATTGTCAGAAGAAGAAAAAATTAGTTTGGTTCTAAAACCAAATTAAAACAAATGTCAGAAATAGAAAACAGAAACAAAATTAGGAAGAGAGAGAGAATACATGGCCTCACCTCTGCAGCCCACCAACCGGCCCAGCACTGTAGCTGGCCAGCCTAGCCCACCACCGCCTCCTCCCCTATCGTCTTCCTCCCCTGCCAGGAGGATGGGCGCATGCCCGACGCGCGCGCACCGCCGTGCGGTGACCTCCTGCCTGCTTGCTCGCTACTGGAGACGGCCCCGAGCGCCACACACTCCCCCTCGACCGCCTGCACCTCTCCTCTCTCCCCCTCAAGCACTCTCCCCTCCTCTGCCTCTTTCCCACACGACCACCGAGCGTGCACGTCGCCACCGCTCGTCGTTGCTGTAGCAACAGCCACCCCCGCGGCCCTCTGACGTGCCCATGGGCTCCCCTCCGTCATCTACGCCTCCTCGATGACTCACGCGACACCGGACGTGCTGCAACGACGCCCCGCCGCCAACTTCCTCGTTCGGCCGCCGGAGATCCCCTCACCGCCCTACTTCGCTCTGGTGCCTCCCCGAGCCCTCCATCTACGTTGCCGCGACCGCTGTGAGATACTTATCGTTCTCCCCATCTCCACTCTCTCTGCCACTCGCCGTAGACGCCGCACCAAGAACGCCCCCACACGCCGTCGCCTGAGCTCGTCGTCGACGTGGCTCCGGCCACGCAACGGCCTCACCATCCTGCCCAACGCACTCACCGCACCGCTTGGGCTTCGTAGGAGCTAGCCCCGAGCCTCCACGAGCACCGCAGCGGCGAGTTCGAGCTCGCTCGAGCTTCGGCCGCCGCGCAAGTCGCCGCCGCCATCATTTTAGGCCACTAGAGCTGCTGCTGTGAGCACCACTGGACGCGGACGAGTCTCCTCATCACGTAGAGCATCTCCGCCGCGCAAATGGTCGCATGTGGGTGATTCCCGACGCCCTCCGCCGTCTGTGGCTTCGCCAGCGACGAGCCGTGGGTCAACTCCGGTGAGTTGACCCAGGGTTTTGATCCCGTCTTACCAGGGTTTGACCAGCCTGGGTCACTGACGCGTGGGGCCAGCCCTGCTAATTAACCTAGGTTAGTGTTAATTTATTTAGTTAGTTTAATTAACCACTGACATGCGAGTCCCGCACGTCAGGTTTGACCTGGACCGAGCCGTTGACCTGCTGACGTCACTGTGAGGTCATGCTGACGTAATAATTCCTTTCTGGAATTTAAATAAATCTTAAATGATTTATTATTTTCAAAAAATGCCCAAAACTTCTAAAAATCATAGAAAATCATCCGTAACTCCAAATAAGATAAATTATATGTGAAAAATGATCAGAAAAATCCAATCTATCCATCTGTATCATTTTCATGCATGTTAGAACAACTTATAGTTGCTGAATAGGGCAAATCATTTGTCTGGCATTTGAATATCCATATATGGAGTTTGAATTTGAATCTTGGGTTCAAACCAACTTCATTTAACCTGTTGCTAGCTGCATTAGCTCAAATCACAGCATATTACCATGTCATGATCATGCATCATATTGTGGCATTGCATTGATTGTGTTCTTTCTCAGTTGCCGGTGTTTGTCCCCTCTCGATAGACGTGCTTCCGACGATGAGTTCCATGACACCAATGAAGAGCTATAATATCTTCAGAAGTGCCAGGCAAGCAAAA
Organism: Triticum dicoccoides; assembly: GCF_002162155.2. Lineage (NCBI taxonomy): Eukaryota > Viridiplantae > Streptophyta > Magnoliopsida > Poales > Poaceae > Triticum > Triticum dicoccoides. The sequence continues at coordinate 257,130,811 of NC_041382.1, forward strand.
CCCCCTTGTTTATTCCGATATAATCCAACTCTCTTGCTCCTGCTCTATTTTACTGCATTAGGACAACAAGGATTCAACTGTTACATGCTGCGGTAGCTAAACCCTTTTCCTCTGCATGACCTGTCATTGCCACAGTAAATAGATGAAACCCACTAGCATGAGTAGGAGCTGTTTGAGCCCTGATGTGCCTACTCATTCATGCGTGTTTTTCGTGCCTGCTACTGCTTAGAGTTGAGTCAGGTCTGATTCATCGGGGATGAATTGGAATGTGGTGAACACGTCCTACTGTTGAGAGTTAAGTGTGTGAACACGATTTGGTAAAGGTAGTGGTGAGAGGCCATGTAGGAGTACATGGTGGGTTGTCTCATTGCAGCCGTCCTCAGGAACTGAGTTCTATGCTTGTGATCCATGAACAGTTACTACCACACATTGGGCTCCGGGCGCTCCATGCTCTCTCGACTTATTAATCAACTCGATCTCTGTCCAGGAGTTGCAACTAGTTTCTGGTGTTTGTAGGCAGTGTTAGTAGTCTACCAAGTGGCACCCGGTACAGGTGGGCTTGGGACAGACTAGGCACAGTGGCCCGGTGTACCAAGTGGCACCCAGATGGTGGGCTTGGGAACCCTGTACACATTGTTTGGGGCCGTGAGCGGCACCCCGTCCGGATCTCCTTGCAGATGGAAACCGAATAGGCGATAAACCTAGATGAGAGACTTAGTGTGATTAGTCAGGGCGTGGCCGACTCCCTCACCAGGCTTCCGCTTGAAGGTTGCCGAGATACACGACGTGTACATGGTGGTAAGTGGCGAGAGCGTGTGTGAACAAGTACACCCCTGCAGGGTTATCATTATCTATTCGAATAGCCGGATTCCTCGGATATGGAAACTTGGACCCCTTGCATAGTTCATAGACAAGTGAAAGTGGTTACTCTAAAATGCACAAGATAAGTGTGAGTGCTATGGATGGCGTTCTCGCAGGGAGGCGGGAGAGGATCCATAGTGGAGTATTGATATGGTGAATATGTGGACTCGTGTGCGCCACCTCAACGAGTTACTTGAAGTCGTAGTTTAGGTTAGCCACTGAGTCAAAGCTGGCTTGCTGCAGTTAAACTCCACCACCCCTTTGTTGATACTGATGCATATTTAGATAGTTCTGATGGAAATCTTGCTGGGTACATTTGTACTCACGTTTGCTTATTCTATGTTTTGTAGAGAGACGTCAGTCTAGCTAGTAGTTCTGTGTGGACTTCGACGTTTAGCTTGTTACCTCAGCTACGATCTTATACCTTGGGAGGGTCTTATAGATAGTCAGGCTTCTGAGCCTTCTTCATTTGTAGTTGTCTATACTCAGAGAAGTTAAGCTTCTGCATGTGCTTGTTGCTTGTATGCTCTGTTTGTTGGGTCATGAGACCCATGTTTGTAATAATTGGCTCCTCGGAGCCTAATGCATAAATACTTTGAGTCGTAGAGTCTTGTTGTGATGCCATGTTGTATTGCACATATTGAGCATATTGTGTGTATGATTGAAATACTTGGTATGTGTGGGATCCGACAACCTAGTTGTTTATCCTAGGCAGCCTCTCTTATGGGGAAATGTAGTCTTGTGCTTCCATTAGCCATAGTAGTCTGCTACAGCCCGGTTCACCGGAGTCTTGCTAGCCGAGCACTACTGCTCCGGAACACTTGACTGGACGACATGTGATTCACTTCTTTCCTGTGTCTGTCCCTTCAGGAAAATGTCACACGGTGACATCCGGAGTCCTGCCTAGCCTGCTATAGCCCGGTTCACCGGAGTCCTGTTAGGCCAGTGCTACAGCCCGGATTCGCACGCTGCTGACCGACATGCTCGATGTTGATTCATGTATGCCTGTCCCCGTAAGTTAGTGCCACTTTGGGTTCACGACTAGTCATGTCGGCCCGGGTTCTCTGTCATATGGATGCTAGCGACACTATCATATACGTGAGCCAAAAGGCGCAAACGGTCCCGGGCCATGGTAAGGCGACACCCGTGGGAATACCGTGCGTGAGGCCGCAAAGTGATATGAGGTGTTACCAGCTAGATCGATGTGACTTGGAATCGGGGTCCTGACAAGTAGCGAGATGTGTGAGGTAAGATACACTGCTGGCGCTTTTAATTTTTCTTATTAATTTGTTTGTTTCACCCTCTGACTGGTGGGACCCAACGTACTACGTGGAGAGAGGTAAGGTGACTAAGGTTGCATTATTTCTGCACCACTGTGGATAGTCTTACCACCAAAGCCACATGACACGATTATGATTGAAATCCCAATGACTCCCACACACAAAAAACACGGCATGCTTGTCACACGAATGCAGAATGTATAAAAGGTTATTTCCCTCTCATTGAACATAACGGGAGGGTTGTGTAGCTAGTTAGCCTGTTCGCTCATCAAACATGAGGTCTCGGGTTCGATAACTACACTTGAGCATAATTTGTGCCAGGAGGATTCTTTGACTGGTCGAAATGTTTTCTAGGGTTTGCACGCTTCACACTCTCTTTCCAGTATATATATACACACGATGGAGCCTCAGCGCTTGTAGTTGCTCTCTTCACACTCTCTCGCCCTCTCCCGCTGGAGCCTCAGCGCTTGTAGTTGCTCTCTTCACACTCTCTCGCCCTCTCCAGATATAAACAAGACTTTGTTGGCCTCTCTCTCCCCTCATTGCAGCTCAAAGAGCCGGCATGATCCGTCCTCCGGGAAGGGAAGGAGGCTTAACGCGGTCGCCGTCGGCGAGGGACTACCGGCGCATCTGTTCACTTTCCACCCAGCGGCGACGCGGGAGGGCCTCCGACCCCTTCTTCTTCGTCGATGTCCCGTCGCCCACCGAACCACGCCCCAAGAACCTTACGGTATAATTTACTTACTCCATATGCATTGCTCTAGCTGCATGTATACCATGAATCTAGGAAGTGGTTCAAAGAGGAAAGGAGTGGGGGAAAGTAGTGGGAAAAGTTGTATATAACATGAATCTAGGACGTGGTTCAAAGAGGAAATGAAGGGGGAAAGTTGTAAAGCATGAATCTAGGACGTGGTTCAAAGAGGAAAGGAATGAGGGAAAGTAGTGGGGAAAGTTGTATCGCATAAATCTAGGATGTGGTTCAAAGAGGAAAGGAAGGGGCGAAAGTACTAGTTCAGAAAGGAAAGGAAGGGACAAGGTTGTAGAGTTTGAGCAGGACTAGATTTGTTGCGCTCACATAGGGAAAGGTGTATAAAGATAACAAAACTGGGACCAACACAAATATGCTCCTTGGTTGTTTGTTCTTTGTTGCACCAGACTGTGCATGACCACAGTACATCGGTAGATGCACATGGTGCTGGTGCGTCCACTGTCCCGTGCAACTCATTAGCTGTTGTTAATCTAAGGCCCTGTTTGGTTAAAAACTCCCTAGTCCCTACCTGGTTGGTTCCAGGGACTAAACATGGACTAGAGGTTATTAAATGACATGCTAAAAGCCCACGTTACCCCTAGTAATGAACTAATAGAGACGCGGTGCGATGCGTGGCAGGGGCAACTATTGGAAAAATTCCCAAAAAGACTCCCTCGGGGTCTTCTTTCTTTAGTCCCAAATGCCCACTTTTAGTCCCTAAAAGTCCCTCCTGTTTGGTTTAGATGGGACTGACATGGAGTTTTTTTAGTCCCTACACCAAAATGTCCCTGTAAACAAACACTCTCTAGTAATGCCGCTGGAAAATTGATGCAATGCCATAGTTAAAAGCAAATTATATGTTTAACGAATTTTATTGTTAATATAATCTCTATGTTAATATTAATCAATGCCACCGTTTGAGAAATGCTACTGTCTTGCTTTCTTTCCCATTTAGATAAGGTAGATGCTTCTTTTTGTTGGCTTCTGTGTCATCCACCGTTATTGACCACTAATTGTTTCCTTTGCACCTCTGTGTAAACAGGGTTATCTACTTCACCTCGTTGCCATTGTGACCTTTTGTTGCACTGCACAGAACACTTTTGTTTTAAGATTGTTTTGTGCGGTTCAACCAAAATGTCACACCGACAACGTTGCTTGATTGCTTGATCTTAGTGGAACTGCACAAGAGGAGATCTTCTTCTTGTGAGTTGTTTGAATTCTGCATCATGAGAGGTTAGTACTAGCCTTCTTTCACATGATTCTGCAGTGTGCTTTCATATGTTGTGCTACTTGTACGATAATGTTGCTTGATTTCAGTGAGCTGCACAAATGGAGACAAGACTTCCAATATGTATGTTCACCGTAATATCCCATTGACGTAAGATAAGGATATTTCACAACTGTTGGCCTGTATTTTGCCACTTTCATCAGAAAATTAAGTTTGGTACTATACTTGTGCTCCCTAATTGACATGCCAAATCTTACATTGAAGGCGAAGCTTGTCTGTTATTGAACCAAGTGATGAAGGGGAAGAACAAGCGGAAGAAAAACAAAAATCAACTCCCGGTGCTGTAATGAAGCACTAGAACTGTGATGACACAAGTAATGATATGGTTTTGCATCTTAATTTATTGCTATGGCTGGAACGAGCAATTGTTTTGCCACTGATTTGATGCCACTCTTAATGTAATATGTAATTATCTCTACTTGTGCAAACAGGGATCTTATTTGAAGATACCATATATTTTAGTGGAACCACACAAGAAGATGTTGGAAACATTAAACTAATCGAGGAGTATATAGTAAGCATGGCCACCACCGTAGATAGCAACATATGGTTCCAGAGAAGTGCTTCATATGTATGCTGTACACAATAAGCCTCCTCACAAAGGTTGGTACTCACCCACTGATTTCATCCAAATGATTGTGCTTTGTCATCTCTATTGGTGTTGTCCTACTGCTTAGATACTGTCATGAAAAAGTGGTATTGTCCTTGAGAAGTGCTTCATCTGTGTTGTTTTAAATATTTCCTTTCCTTTTTTTCGAGCAAACAGGGATGCTAGCATTTAGTAGTCCTATTGTCTTTGCACAACAGGATCATCTTCCTCTGAAGAAGAATATGGAGTACGTGAAGTGACTAGTTCCGATTATGCCTGGATGAAGAAGCCCTGTCTATCTTCTCATCAAAAGGAGCAGTTGAAGGATGGTTACATTACTCCCCACAAGAACAAACTAACTTCAGCTCAGAAGGACTGACAAATCTCCATTTTTTCTATGATGCATGAGTACAATGTTGTTCTATGATTCTTTCTGGTGAGTTATTTTTTCTAAAAGTGTGCTCTACATGGACCATGTATGTGCCTGTTGAAACTGTCAATTCATAGTGTAGTTTGCTTTATACTAATCACTTTTTTGTATTTGTGCAAACAGGGGTGCTCAGCTTGATTTCAATGGGAACTGCACAAAATGTTCATGAATACATCGAATCATTCATTTCCACCATAAGAAAGGAGGTCCCAATAAGTTCAAGGCGATGCAACATATAAGGGCGAAATAATACAAGCTACGCGCGAATTTGGTTGATTTTGGTCGAACTGCACAAAAAGAACAGCTGGTTTATTTAGCACGAGGTGCCATGTCAATGTCCAAACTGATGGCAAACCCTGCCCATTCCACAATCGTAGGCATTTGATATTTTGGAATGGGACAACCTTGTCAAATTTTGCTCATTGATTTTAGCAAGACATGCGTTTGATATTTTCGAATGGGACGCCCTTTGATATTTTTGTTGTTGGCGCTGCAGGGCCTCGGCGGAGCAGGGCCTCGTCGATACCAGTGGAGCGGGGACTCGTCGGAGCCGGCATTGTCCTCTGCCTCATCCTCGGTCTCGCCAAACAGCGCCTCGCCCGCTTCATCGCCCTCTTTGTAGGCGGCCACAGCGCTCGAGGCGGTACTGCCCGTGCTCGAGGCGGCCCTTGAGGGCGGAGCGGTATGAGTCGAGCAGCGCCTCCTGCTCCGCCCGCTCCACGGCGATCTGCTCCTCCGCCTGAAGGTGCTCCTGGAGGAGATGGTGGTTGTAGGCGGCATCAGCCTGCGCCTCCCGGAACCGCTCCTCACACATCTGCCTCACCATGTCCATATATTGGTCACGGGTGTCACTGATGGTCATGGTGCAATGCACCGGCGAGGATGGTGTGGAGGAGGGCGTTGGCGCCGGATCATCGACTACCATGTTCTCCATTGGGACGTCGTCGTCCTCCGGCTGCCTGCCGGCCAGCCGGTCGGCAGCAATGGCTGCCATCTCCTTGTGGTCCGTCGTCCGCCCGTCCCGAAGAGCGCTGGAGCGCGAGGAAGCCATGGTGGGCAGTAGTGGTGTGGACAGGAGAAAGGGAACGAATGCGGATGACTGCAGCTATGGCCGGCGCAGCAGTTTATATAGTAATGGTGGGCGGGTGGAGGGACGGACATGTGGCACCGGAGTAGCCGCCTCGGCAACCGCGTATCATTAATGTGGACGGCAGATCGATGGACGGACGACACTTGTGTTGTTTGAAGGCGGAGCAATCGCCTGCACTGGGAAGCGGGGCGGGCAGTGATGTCTATGACACAACCTTCTTCTTGTAGACGTTGTTGGGACTCCAAGTGCAGAGGTTTTTAGGACAGTAGCAAATTTCCCTCAAGTGGATGACCTAAGGTTTATCAATCTGTAGGAGGCGTAGGATGAAGATGGTCTCTCTCAAGCAACCCTGCAACCAAATAACAAAGAGTCTCTTGTGTCCCCAACACACCCAATACAATGGTAAATTGTATAGGTGCACTAGTTCGGTGAAGAGATGGTGATACAAGTGATATATGGATAGTAGATAAAGGTATTTGTAATCTGAAATTATAAAAACAGCAAGGTAACTACTGATAAAAGTGAGCGTAAATGGTATTGCAATGATAGGAAACAAGGCCTAGGGTTCATACTTTCGCTAGTGTAAGTTCCCTCAACAATAATATCATAATTGAATCACATAACTATCCCTCAACATGCAACAAAGAGTCACTCTAAAGTCACTAATAGCGGAGAACGAATGAAGAGATTATGGCAGGGTATGAAACCACCTCAAAGTTACTCTTTCCAATCAATCCGTTGGGCTATTCCTATAAGTGTCACAAACAGCCCTAGAGTTCGTACTAGAATAACACCTTAAGACAAAAATCAACCAAAACCCTAACGTTCTGTTTGGACATAGATATTCAAGGCCTTGGCATTGAATTCACTCCAATGTCAAATATCCCAAGACTTGGATGTTGAGCTTTAATGTCAATTCTAGTGTTTGGATGTTTATGTATTTGACACTTGAAATCTTAAGTGAGCAACAATGTCAATTTCTGTTTGGATGGACAAAGCGTGGAGTTTCTTAGTTTCATTACATTCATAATTTATCAACACACACATATAAACATGCCTCAGTTGGCTACTACTATCTTGCACCGATGCTCTTGCGTATACTTTTGCACTTCCGTAGTTGCCTACTTGGTACAGTCACGGACTAATGTTGCTGTCACGAGTAGAAGTAGAAAATGGAGAGTAGCGGTGCTTGTCACGTGCTAGATATTACTAGCGCTGGTGCGAAAATGGACTACAAGGTTCAGGCTAGGGATGCGACATATGCCTGCAGTTCATGGACCGGCTTGTGGCGTCCTGGGCAAGCTGGCCGGTGCCATTGGCCACACATTGAGCCTGCTCGTCTAGCGTACCAAACGATCCTCTCCTCCTTGTCATCCGCACGAAGTGGCCGCACTCCCATGCCAGGACTGTCACAACACACAGAGCTGAATAGTCAGGCATTCCGTCGAGCAGCTGTTGGGCACCGTATTGCAAGTGTCTTCCACCTAGTAAGCAAGTAAGCAACAGACATGAACTGGACCCTGCCCTCGAAGATGTCGGGCATGGAGTCGCCGTTGTCCATGGAAACGACCTTTCTTGCGTCGCCTTCGTGGTGGAAGAGCCGCCGCATGGATCGTAGGTCAATCCTGGTGGCAAGTACTGGTGCATGTCGTCGAGCCGCCAGACGCGGTTGGCGAACGGGGGCCCAAGTCGTGCGAGTATGAGGAGGTGGCATGCTAACCATGGCGCACAGGTCGGGCAGTAGGAGCTCCCGCACCACCCCGGAATGGGAGAGGCACCGAGAGAGGGATTCAAGGGATGGCCGGAGTTGAAGTGGCAGTGGGGGAAGGGTGGGGCGCAACGGAACAACGCGGAGAGGAGTAAAGCCGGCTAGCCAAGCGAGGCGGGGGACGGGCTGACCTGCACTGCCGTGGAGCTCTCAGCTCTGCCTGGGATTATCGTCTCTAGTCGTGTGTCTCATTTACCCAAGCGGTAAGCAAGTCATGGGGGAGAGCGTGAGCCGAATGTCACCGAAAACCGAGCGTGTATGCTGCGAATTGGCGGAGGGACGCGGCAGTCTTGCGAAAACCAGTTCGATATTGTAACCGAATCCCTTGCATGAATATCTCGACCACCCAAACGGCGGCATTCGGGACATGCAAATGCCAAATGCGAATTCCACGCCCAAATATCTACATCCAAACGAGGTCTAATGTCACCTAGATACTCCAATGTCACCTCAAGTATCCGTGGGTATGATTATACGATATGCGTCACACAATCTCATATTCATCTATTCAACCAACACAAAGGACCACAAAGAGCGCCCCAAAGTTCTACCGGAGAATCACGACGAAAATGTTTGCCAACCCCTATGCATAGATTCATGGGCGGAACCCGCAAGTTGATCACCAAAACATACATCAAGTGAATAACGTGGTATCCCATTGTCACCACAGATACGTGCGGCAAGACATATATCAAGTGTTCTCAAATCTTTAAAGACTCAATCCGATAAGATTACTTCAAGGGGAAATCTCAATTCATTAAAAGAGATAAGAGGGGGAGGAGAAACATCATAGGATCCAAATATAATAGCAAAGCTCGCGATACATCAAGATCGTGCCAAATCCAGAACACGAGAGAGAGAGAGATCAAACACATAGCTACTGGTACATACCCTCAGCCCCGAGGGAGAACTACTCCCTCCTCGTCATGGAGAGCACCGGGATGATGAAGATGGCCACTGGAGAAGGATTGCCCCCTCCGGCAGGGTGCCGGAACGGGTCTAGATTGGTTTTTGGTGGCTATGGAGGCTTCTAGCGGCGGAACTCCCGATCTATTGTCTGTTCTGGAAGTTTTAGGATACGTAGGTATATATGGGTGCAGGAAGTACGTCGGTGGAGCTTCGGGGCCCCCACAAGGCAGGGGGCGCGCCCTAGGGGGTGGGCGCCCCCCCCCACCCTCATGGGCACCTCCCTTCTCTCCTGACGTGGGGTCCAAGTCCATCCTGTAGCTTTCCTTCTAAAAATAACTTCTCTAGTTGATTTCGTTCCCTTTCGACTCCGTTTGATATTCCTTTTTTTTGAAACACTGAAATAGGCAAAAAACAACAATTCTGGGCTGGGCCTCCGGTTAATAGGTTAGTCCCAAAAATAATATAAAAGTGGATAATAAAGCCCAATATTGCCCAAAACAGTAGATAACATAGCATGGAGCAATCTACAATTATAGATACATTGGAGACGTATCAAGCATCCCCAAGCTTAATTCCTACTCGTCCTCGAGTAGGTAAATGATAAAAACAGAATTTTTGATGTGGAGTGCTACTTGGCATAATTTCAATGTAATACTTCTTAATTGTCATATGAATATTCAGATCCAAAAGATTCAAGACAAAACTTCATATTGACATAAAAATGATAATACTTCAAGCATACTAACTAAGCAATTATGTCTTCTCAAAATAACATGGCCAAAGAAAGTTCATCCCTACAAAATCATATAGTTTAGTCGTGTTTCATTTTCGTCACACAAGAATGCTCTCATCATGCACAACCCCGATGACAAGCCAAGCAATTGTTTCATACTTTAGTAATCTCAAACTCATAAACTTTCACGCAATACATGAGCGCGAGCCATGGATATAGCACTATGGGTGGAATAGAATATAATGAGGGGGGTTATGTGGAGAAGACAAAAAGGAGAAAGTCTCACATTAACGAGGCTAATCAATGTGCTATGGAGATGCCCACCAATTGATGTTAATGCAAGGAGTAGGGATTTCCATGCAACGGATGCACTAGAGCTATAAATGTATGGAAGCTCAACAAAAGAAACTAAGTGGGTGTGCATCCAACTTGCTTGCTCACGAAGACTTAGGGCACTTGAGGAGGCCCATTGTTGGAATATACAAGACAAGTTCTATAATGAAAATTTCCCAGTAGTATATGAAAGTGATAACATGAGAGACTCTCCACTAAGAAGATCATGGTGCTATTTTGAAGCACAAGTTTGGTAAAAGGGATAGTAACATTGTCCCTTCTCTTCTTTTCTCTCATTTTTTGGGGCCTTTTCTCTTTTTATGGCCTTTCTCTTTTTTTGGGCCTTCTCTTTTTTTATGACCTTTCTCTTTTTTTTATTCCTCACTTGGGACAATGCTCTAATAATGATGATCATCACATTCTATTTATTTACAACTTAATGATTACAACTCGATACTAGAACAACGATGACTCTATATGAATGCCTCCGGCAGTGTACCGGGATATGCAATGAACCAAGAGTGACATGTATGAAAGATTATGGACGGTGGCTTTGCCACAAATACGATGTCAACTACATGATCATGCAAAGCAATATGACAATGATGAATGCGTCATGATGAACGGAATGATGGAAAGTTGCATGGCAATATATCTCGGAATGGCTATGGAAATGCCATAATAGGTAGGTATGGTGGCTGTTTTGAGGAAGATATAAGGAGGTTTATGTGTGAAAGAGTGTATCATATCACGGGGTTTGGATGCACCGGTGAAGTTTGCACCAACTCTCAATGTGAGAAAGGGCAATGCACGGTACCGAAGAGGCTAGCAATGATGGAAGGGTGAGAGTGTGTATAATCCATGGACTCAACATTAGTCATAAAGAACTCACATACTTATTGCAAAAATCTACAAGTCATCAAAAACATCGGTACTATGCGCATGCTCCTAAGGGGATAGATTGGTAGGAAAAGACCAGTGCTCGTCCCCGACCGCCACTCATAAGGAGGACAATCAAATAACACCTCATGTTTCAAATTTGTTGCATAATGTTTACCATACGTGCATGCTACGGGACTTGCAAACTTCAACGCAAGTATTCCACAAATTCACAACTACTCAACTAGCACGACTTTGATATTATTACCCCCATATCTCAAAAACAATCATCAAGCATCAAACATCTCTTTGTATTCAACACACTCATAAGAAAGTTTTATTATTCTTGAATACCTAGCATATTAGGATTTTAAGAAAATTACCATGCTATTAAGACTCTCAAAATAATCTAAGTGAAGCATGAGAATTCATCTATTTCTACAAAATAAAACTACCACCATTCTCTAAAAGATATAAGTGAAGCACTAGAGCAAATGACAAACTACTCCGAAAGATATAAGTGAAGATCAATGAGTAGTCGAATAATTATGCAACTATGTGAAGACTGTCTAACATTTAAGAATTTCAGATCTTGGTATTTTATTCAAGCAGCAAGCAATGCAAAATAAAATGACATTCTAAGAATGGCAAACATCACGTGAAGAAGCAAAAACTTAGGATCAACCGAAACTAACCGATAGTTGTTGAAGAAGAAAGGTGGGATGCCAACCGGGGCATCCCCAAGCTTAGATGCTTGAGACTTCTTTAAATATTATCTTGGGATGCCTTGGGCATCCCCAAGCTTGAGCTTTTGTGTCTCCTTAATTCCTCTCATATCACGGTCTCCCTAAATCTCAAAAGCTTCATCCACACAAAACTCAACAAGGACTCATGAGATAAGTTTGTATAAACCATTGCAAAAACCTTATCATACTCTACTATAGAAAATCACTAAAATTATTATTCAACATTGCATGCTAAATGCTTCAGCATATTTAATAGTCCTATCCTCAAATAGAATCATTAAAGAAGCAAACATATGCAAACAATGCAAACATAACAGCAATCTGCCTAAACAGGATATTCTGTAAAGAATGCTGCAACATCCATACTTCCCTAGCTCCAAAAATTATGAACGAAAATTCCCACTGTAGTAAATTTATCAGATCTTATGCAAAAGGTTTCAACATTTTATCACATTCTGACATTTCTAGGGAATTATTGCAACAGCGGTAAACTTTCTGTTTTCAAACAGCAACATGTATACTTGTAACATAGGCATAGTAAAGGCTATCAATGCCACTTTTATTGAAATAAAAGATGCAAAACATTTTTCTAAACAACAGCAAGCAAATCCTAACAAAATAAATTGACGCTCCAAGCAAAACACATATCATGTGGTGAATAAAAATATAGCTCCAAGTAAAGTTACCGATGAACGAAGACGAAAGAGGGGATGCCTTCCAGGGCATCCCCAAGCTTTGGCTCTTGGCTATCCTTGAATATTACCTTGGCGTGCCTTGGGCATCCCCAAGCTTAGTCTCTTGCCACTCCTTGTTCCATAGTCCGTCGAATCCTTACCCAAAACTTGAAAACTTCACAACACAAAACTTAACAGAAAACTCATAAGCTCCATTAGTATAAGAAAATAAATCACCACTTCAAGGTACTGTAATGAACTCATTCTTTATTTATATTGGTGTTAAATCTACTGTATTCAAACTTCTCTATGGTTTATAAAATCTTTTACTAGCCATAGATTGATCAAAATAAGTAAACAACACATGAAAAACAGAATCTGTCAAAAACAGAACAGTCTATAGTTATCTGGATCAAACGTATACTTCTGGAACTCATAAAATTCTCAAATAAATTTCTGTACCTGAGGAATTTATCTGTTAATCATATTCAAAAAGAATTAACTAAATATCACTCTCCAAATAAAAATGGCAGCAATTCACGTGAGCGCTAAAGTTTCTGTTTTTTACAGCATGATCAACAAGACTTTCCCCAAGTCTTCCCAAAGGTTCTACTTGGCACATACACTAATTAAAAGCATAAATCCACATATAAACAGAGGCTAGATGAATTATTTATTACTAAACAGGAACAAAAATCAAGGAACTAAAATAAAATTGGGTTGCCTCCCAACAAGCGCTATCGTTTAACGCCCCTAGCTAGGCATGATAATGACAACGATGCTCACATAAAAGATAAGAATTGAAACATAAAGAGAGCATCATGAAGAATATTACTAGCACATTTAAGCCTAACCCACTTCCTATGAATATGGATTATGTGAGCAAACAACTTATGGGAACAAGAATCAACTTGCATAGGAAGGTAAAACAAGCATAACTTCAAAACTTTAATCACATAGAGAGGAAACTTGATATTATTGCAATTCCTAAAAGCATATATTCCTCCCTCATAATAATTTTCAGTAGAATCATGAATGAATTCAACAATATAACTATCACATAAAGCATTCTTTTCATGATCTACAAGCATAGAAATTTTATTACTCTCCACACAAGCAAAATTCTTCTCATGAATAATAGTGGGAGCAAACTCAACAAAGTAACTATCATGGGATTGAAAGTTGAAATCAAGATGACAAGTTTCATCATTATTCTTTAAAGCATATGTGTCATCACAATAATCATCATAGATAGGAGGCATGCTTTCATCATAATAAATTAGCTCATCAAAACATGGGGGACAAAAAATATCATCTTCATCAAACATAGCTTCCCCAAGCTTGTGGCTTTGCATATCATTAGCATCATGGATATTCAAGGAATTCATACTAACAACATTGCAATCATGCTCATCATTCAAATATTTAGTGCCAAACATTTTATAGATTTATTCTTCTAGCACTTGAGCACAATTATCCTTTCCATCATAATCACGAAAGATATTAAAAAGATGAAGCATATGAGGCAAACTTAATTCCATTTTTTATAGTTTTCTTTTATAAAGTAAACTACGGATAAAACAAGAAACTAAAAGACTCGTTTGCAAGATCTAAAGATATACCTTCAAGCAATCACCACCCCGGCAACGGCGCCAGAAAAGAGCTTGATGTCTACTACACAACCTTCTTCTTGTAGACGTTGTTGGGCCTCCAAGTGCAGAGGTTTGTAGGACAGTAGCAAATTTCCCTCAAGTGGATGACCTAAGGTTTATCAATCCGTAGGAGGTGTAGGATGAAGATGGTCTCTCTCAAGCAACCCTGCAACCAAATAACAATGAGTCTCTTGTGTCCCCAACACACCCAATACAATGGTAAATTGTATAGGTGCACTAGTTCGGCGAAGAGATGGTGAGACAAGTGGTATATGGATAGTAGATAAAGGTATTTGTAATCTGAAATTATAAAAACAGCAAGGTAACTAATGATAAATTGAGCGTAAACGGTATTGCAATGATAGGAAACAAGGCCTATGGTTCATACTTTCGCTAGTGTAAGTTCCCTCAACAATAATATCATAATTGGATCACATAACTATCCCTGAACATGCAACAAAGAGTCACTCCAAAGTGACTAATAGCGGAGAACGAACGAAGAGATTATGGTAGGGTACGAAACCACCTCAAAGTTATTCTTTCCAACCAATCCGTTGGGCTATTCCTATAAGTGTCACAAACAGCCCTAGAGTTCGTACTAGAATAACACCTTAAGACACAAATCAACCAAAACCCTAATGTCACCTAGATACTCCAATGTCACCTCAAGTATCTGTGGGTATGATTATACGATATGCGTCACACAATGTCATATTCATCTATTCAACCAACACAAAGGACCTCAAAGAGCGCCCCAAAGTTCTACCGAACAATCATGACGAAAACGTGTGCCAACCCCTATGCATGGGTTCATGGGCGGAACCCGCAAGTTGATCACCAAAACATACATCAAGTGAATCATGTGGTATCCCATTGTCACCACAGATACGCACGGCAAGACATACATCAAGTGTTCTCAAATCTTTAAAGACTCAATCCGATAAGATTACTTCAAGGGGAAAACTCAATTCATTACAAGAGAGAAGAGGGGGAGGATAAACATCATAAGATCCAAATATAATAGCGAAGCTCGTGATACATCAAGATCGTGCCAAATCAAGAACATGAGAGAGAGATCAAACACATAGCTACTGGTACATACCCTCAGCCCCGAGGGAGAACTACTCCCTCCTCGTCATGGAGAGCACCGGGATGATGAAGATGGCCACCGGAGAAGGATTGCCCCCTTCTGCAGGGTGCCGGAACGGGTCTAGATTGGTTTTCGGTGGCTACAAAGGCTTCTGGCGGCGGAACTCCCGATCTATTGTCTGTTCTGGAAGTTTTAGGATACGTAGGTATATATGGGTGCAGGAAGTACGTCGGTGGAGCTTCGGGGGCCCCACGAGGCAGGGGGCGCGCCCCCCACCCTCGTGGGCACCTCCCTTCCATCCTGATGTGGGGTCCAAGTCCATCCTGTAGCTTTCCTTCTAAAAATAACATCTCTAGTTGATTTCGTTCCATTTCGACTCCGATTGATATTCCTTTTCTTCGAATAACTGAAATAGGCAAAAAAACAGCAATTCTGGGCTGGGCCTCCGGTTAATAGGTTTGTCCCAAAAATAATATAAAAGTGGATAATAAAGCCCAATATTGCCCAAAACCGTAGATAACATAGAGTTTCCTGACATTACGATCCTACACCATTCTCAACCTATGTAGTAGTCAATAAACATGAGAAATTGCACAAGAAGCGGTCGACAGCTGGGACCAAGCAGCTCGAGCAGTATTTGTGTTTTTGAGGTGTGAGCACTGCAGAGTTTTTTGATGTTTAGCCCAGATATTAATTTTTCTCCTCTGAACAACAATGAAAACATCGTTGCAGGTATTAACTGGGCGGGCTGTGGCCCGTCTAGCCCAGGCCAGACAGCCAGCCCAAATATTAATTTTTTTCAAGCTGAAAATGGCTAGCCCAGCTATACTTTTTTTAGGAATACCCATGCAAGGTCAAGTTGTTATTCTCCACCCCGTTGGGCTCCAAATCTTTCCTAGGAGGGATGCATTAGGATTAACAAGAAAATGGGCTTTAAGAAATAATAAATGGGATGTAATTATAAAAACTAGGCAGTAACTATAAAAAATGCACCAAACATGTGATTACTTTATAAAATATTATTTTTGGATATTGAAAATTTTAATTTCATTAATTGTTGCGAGCGCAATGTTTCGTTGGATTTTTATGTAATATAAATTTATATTGAAATTGTATTTAATCTGACTAGAAATTTCGGGATAAAATTATTTCGGATCCCATCAAAATGTGGGAAATTTTATTGAATTCTGTTTTGAATGGTTGGTTGAAATGGGTTGTACTTTTAACAAACTGTAAATGGGCTGTAGTAAATTCCATTAGAATTCAGAAATGGGCTACACATTCTTACAAATCTCAAATGGGCTATAAGTTCTCTGCCACACACTTCTGGCCTTACTAAGTTGACGCGTCCCCTCAAAAACAGAGTTGACGCGTATGCAAGACTTTGTCAACTTATAGTCAACACATGGTTCTAGCAGCAGTGGCCGTTGGATGTCCATCCAATGGATGCCGTGCTTCTTCTTCAATATTGGATATTCTAGATTCACCCGCCCAAAAAATTATTCCTCCCCCTGACATCTGGGGCACACCGTTTCGGAAGCTGACCTGTGGGCCTACTAAGTTGACGCACCAAGGGCTTTGTCAACTTAGTCAATATAAACGATTCTAGCTGCAGTGACCATACGATGTCCATCCAACAGCCGTTGTGTTTCTTCAACCTCTGGTCTTCTTGCTCCAGCCGCCCAAAGCAGCGCCGGCCGTGCCGCCTGCGCCTGCCTCCCGTGGCCGGCTGTGATGCCACGGAGGCCTCACCGCCCCCTACTACTCCCACCGCTGGCCAGGCCATCCCTCCACTCACCCACACCCCCTATTATTCTGCGATGATGACAGCGCAGCCGAACCAGCGAACCCTCGTACTCCTCTCCGCTTGTTCATCCACTGCCGCGTCTTCCCCGGATCCGCTTCGTCCCCTTCATAGGTCTCGCCGTCGTCCACCGCCCTGGTGCTCTCGGCGTGGCGTGGTCAACATGGTCAAGGAACGACTTCCATCGGACGTGGACTGTACGTGGAGAGGCTGACATCTGGGTCCACGGCAGCCGCAAGAAAGTGCGTCCTTATTACGCGCAAAATAATTAATCCTCCACCTGATAGTGGGGACCCACCAGACAGGCCATCGTATTTCGCGAAAAACTGATTCGCCCCCTGACTGCTGGGACCCACGAGCTACATCTTCGCATGCAAGGAAGTGCCTCCGGGAAAAAACCAATTTGCCCCCTGACTGCTGGGACCCACCAGCTACATCTTCGCACGCAAGGAAGTGCATCCAAAAAAACGATTCGCACCCCGACCGCTTGGACCCACCAGCTATACCTTCGCACGCAAGGAAGTGTGTCCGTGCAAAAAAACGATTCGCCCCCCTAACTGCTGGGACCCAGCAGCTACACCTTCGCACGCAAGGAAGTGCGTCCAAAAAAAAAACGATTCGCCTCCCTGACTGCTGGGACCCACCAGCTACATCTTCGCAGGCAAGGAAGTGCCTGACAGTCGGGACCCACCTGGTCGAAGCGTACGTAGCGTTGTCATTCTGGTCGCGAACGTGTACGTACATACTGGTCGATGTAGAGGCGCGCACGTGTCGTAGTAGAGGCGCGCACGTAGCATGTACACGTACGTACAGCGGCCAGGGTGCAAGAAAGAAAATACGGACACGTATGTGTACATACGGGAAGGGTCTCGAACGCCTACTCGCACATACGTACGGCCAGGGCTCGTGTACATGGCTGGGTCGAAACGGAGAAAGAGCGTCGTCGTCGTGTTCATGTCGAGGCAACGGAATGCGTCGTGTTCATGGGAAGGCAACGGAATGCGTCGTGTTCATGGGGAGCCAACGGAATGCGTCGTGTTCATCGGGAGGCAACGGAATGCTTCGTGTTCATCGGGAGGCAACAGAACGCGTGGGAGCCAACCGGCTGGGTCGGAACGGAATGCGTGGTCGTGTTCATCGGGAGAGCTGGGATGGAACAGGCGATGGAAACGAGGCCTGGCGTACCGCAGAACGGAGGAAACGGACCTCCTACGGTCGAAATGGGGGTCCTGTTGATCGGGAAGGGTGTGGCATACCGCAAAACGGAGGAAACGGACCTCCTACGGTCGAAACGGGGGTCCTGTTGATCAGGAGGGGTGTGGCGTACCGCAAAACGGACGAAACGGACCTCCTACGGTCTAAACGGGGGTCCTGTTCATCAGGAGGGGTGTGGCGTACCGCAAAACGGGACTCCACGGGATACTGTTCATCTCCACCGTCGACCTCCTCCAGCCTCCATGGGCTACCGTCGACCTCCTCCAGCCTCCACGGGCTCCTGTTCATCCATCCTCCACCGCGCGCTACTCCACCGGCTACTGTTCAACCACCCCTCCACCGTCTACTGTTCATCCAGCCCTCCACACCACGGGGTCCTATTCAACCACCCCTCCACGAGCACCCCTCCACCGTCTACTGTTCATCCAGCCCTCTACACCATGGGGTCCTGTTCATCCAGATGCAACGCCACCGCTCACTGTTCATCCACCCCCCCACAACGCTCACTGTTCATCCAATCGATCAACTTCAGTTAGCAGCAGTAGCGAAGGAATCGCTTGATCTGGTTCAGTTAACAGCCATTGATCGATTGCTCGGATTCAGTAACGCGTAGCCTGCAGTGCAATCGCTCGGGTTCAGTTAGAGCCCAACACCTCGCTAGGGTTCAGTTAGAGCCAACGCCTCGCACACACGCGCGTACGTGTACGAGAGAAATGCGCATAGCTCGGCCCCCGACCTCCCACCGTAACCGGGAACTCCCCGAAATTTTTCTCGCCCTCGCTTCTACCATGGTTTTTTCCATCATGGACGACCCAAAGAATGTCATGCAGCTGCGTCTCCGGCCCGCCCAGGACGAAAATCCCATTTTCTGTCATGATTTTTTGTCATAGAAGTAGGAGCCCACAACATCTATGATGATATCGGGTTTTGTCACAATTATCGTCATAGAAGTGTCATATGTATGACAGACAAAAATTTCGTTCGGCCCAAAATGTCACGGATGTGTCGTTTTTGTAGTGTTGCAAAAACTTCAGAAGGCTGGCTATGGCATCGATGACTTGGTCATGCTGGGATGAGGAACTTGCACACGCTCGCGAAGAAGAAGCATGTCATTGGCATCGAGGGTGTCAAATTCCTCAAGGACCATTTGTGTGGAGCTTGTGAAGCCGGAAAGATGACCAAGGCCAGTGCAGGAAGTCTTCAAACGATTTTCCTTGAGGGCTTCAACCAACTTTGGTGTGAATATCAAGCACATAAGAAGTAACAATGGAACTGAATTCAAAAATACTGGTGTTGATGACTATCTTGATGAACTTGGTATTACTCATGAGTTATCTGCCTTATACTCCTCGGCAAAATGGAGTCGTAGAGCGCAAGAACATGACTCTTGTTGAGATGGCCTGCACTATGCTTGATGAGTACAAGACGCCTCCTCGCTTCTGGCCTAAGGCAATTGATACTGCATGCCACATCATCAACATGCTATATCTTCACAAATTCTTCAAGAAGACTGCATATGAACTCCTCACTAACAAGAAACCCAATGCGAGTTATTTCAAAGTCTTCGGTGCTAAATGTTGGATTAGAGATCCTCATCACAATTCTCAATTTGCACCGAAAGCACATGAAGGTTTTATGCTTTGTTACGGAAAGGACTCGCACACCTACAAAGTCTTCAACAACGTTCACCACAAGGTTGTTGAAACTGTAGATGTGCGGTTTGATGAAACTAATGTCTCCCAAAGAGAGCACCTACCTCCTGTGCTAGATGAAAAACTACCTAAGGAATCCATCAAGTTCAAGGCTACTAAGGATGTCATTCCTACCGAAGAATCTGTTGAAGAAGTCATTCCAGAACATGAAGAACGTCATGCTGATGCACCTGAGGAGAATGGTGCTGAACAAAATGCTGATTAACTTCCTCAATGACAACCAGCTCATCCTCGTGTTGCAAATGAAGAGCAGATTGAGAAAATCATCAGCGACATCAATGCAGCAGGTCCTCTCACACGCTCAAAAGCTTCACATTTATCTAAATTTTGTTGGGCACTTTGCTTTCGTCTCTATCACAGATCCCACTAAGGTTGATAAAGCATTTCTGGAGCCCGAGTGCATTCAAGCTATGCAAGAGGAATTGCATCAATTCGAGCTCAACAACTTCTGGGAACTAGTCAAGCGTCCAGATCCTCGCAAGCACAATATCATTGGCACAAACTGGATCTACCGCAACAAGCAAGACGAAAATGACCTTGTGGTCTTCAAATTTGTCAACAGCGCAATGGCATATTCATATCTCAGGAGAAATACCTCAAGCATGTACTGAGGAAATTTGGCATGCAAGATTGCAAAGGACTCAAAATCCCTATGCCCACAAATGTCCATCTATGCACTGATGAAAATGGTATTAACTTTGATCAAAAGGTATACCGCTCCATGATTGGTTCTTTATTGTATTTATGTGCATCTAGGCCAGTTATTATGCTTAGTGTTTGCATGTGTGCCCAATTTCAAGCTAAACCGAAGGAATCACCTCATAAGGATGTGAAGCATATTCTTTGATATCTAGCTCACACACCAACACTTGGATTATGGTATCCCAAGGGCTCGGCTTTTTATCTCATTGGATATTCATACTCAGACTATGCTGGTGACCGTGTGGACCACAAGTCAACATTAGACATATGCCATTTCCTCGGATAATCCTTGGTCTGTTTGTCCTCGAAGAAATATAACTGCATATCAATGTCTACTGCTGAAGCTGAGTACATTGATGCTGGTTCTTGCTGTGCTCAATTGCTATGGATGAAGCAAACCCTCAAGGACTATGATGTCAACATGAAAAATGTGCCTCTCTATTGTGACAATGAGAGTGCCATCAAGATTGCTCATAAGCGTGTTCAACACTCAAAGACAAAGCACATTCAGATTCGTCATCATTTTCTTCATGATCATGTGTTGAAGGGTGACATCTCTATTGAGCATGTGAAGACTAAAGAACAGCTAGTCGATATCTTCACAAAGCCCTTGGATGAGAAGAGATTTAGCAAGTTGAGGTGAGCTAAATATCCTAGAATCTTTGAATGTCCTTTGAAAAGGACACGCATCCTAACACTTATGCAAAATTGATGACTTAGATGTGCAACACGTGAAGAAACATGTTTCTTCAATCAATGAAGACTAACACTCTAAGTTTGAAGAAATTAACGAAGAATTTGATTTTCAGAACCCTACGACAATTGTACGCAGTGTCTGAAATCATCATTCTTATATGGTGGGTCACGCCACCACCAAAAGTTGAAAATCTTCAATTTGAGTTTTTCCTCATTTTTGAAATTCCTCAGTTACCCTTTTTCTTCTACTTTGCAATGTTTTCACTCTTTCCGTTGTTGTTCGTCATAT
>NC_041382.1:257152650-257188771 GCF_002162155.2 Triticum dicoccoides
TATGTCCTCTACAACATTCACTTATTGCTATTTTTTCAAGTTGCTCTTTCTGCTAAGGGAATGTGATCGGACCCTTCCCCCTCTATGCTAAACTCAACCCAGTCTATTTACAAATTCTTCATGTGCGTTCTATTTGAAACTCGTTCAAAATCTTCACTATGTCCTTGTCAGCTGAAAAATTGTGAACGAAACTTTAAACTTATCTTATCTGAATTTTTGGCTTTTGCCGCTCAAACCATTCCACTTTCCATGATATATTATCCTATTCACCCATGATTGCGCATGATCGCCACCTCTCAGTATGTGGGTGACACATGTCATGCAAATGAGAAGGGTCAGGGGCATGTTCGTCCAATTTCCTTGGGCGAGTAGTTTTTCACTTCGGCTATAAATACCCACCTCCCTTCCTCACTTCGTTTTTACCCCGCTCAACCTCACTCCCTCGCTCGAGCTCTCAAACCCTAGCGCCGCCACTACTTCCATCGTCCTAGTGAGGAAGAGCTTCACTGCCTCAACCTCGTCATCGTCGTACTCGCGCTGGATGCAGATTTCTTCACTCCACCGCCGTCATAGCTGTCTTCCTCTACCGAGTTAGGGCGTGGATGATCCGAACTGACGAGCTTCTAGATCTACTCTTGACAGTTCATCATGTTCTCCGTCAAGGGTAATTAAAAGTTACTTTTACTACCCTTGTTAATTATGATGTTTTTTAAAAATCTTCGAAAGGTGATTATTCTTCAAATCTTCACACACTAAACACCTCATATATGATTTGTTGTTGATCTATTTCCCGAAGCAATATTTTTCTTCAAGATTCCTCAATTGTGTGGATTTTCAAATTTGTACAACTCTGGAACCTAAGTCAAAGAACACTTAGTGAAATTCCTCAAGACTCATTTGGTCAAATTCCTCAAACTTGTTCTTTTTGCAGAAACTTCCGAGAATGCATATGACCTCTCCTAAGTCTTCACACATATACTCTGTTTACAGTATGCATGTCCGCTGCTGATTCTCTAGGTTCTCATCAACTTAACTCATTTGCAGCGTTCCTCGAAGAAAAATTGCATATCTCTTCAAAGAACTCAATAGTTCAAAATCCCCAGCTAAAGAAAATGGCAGATGATAAGAAACCTTAGAAGGGAGGTAACAAATTGGAACTCAACACAGCGTTTGAAATCCCTGAGGATATCTATGATCAATATTGCACTCCTGATGAGGCCAAGCATGGCAAGGAGACCAAAAATCAGTGCAAGGTGCGCATACAGAAGATAGAGAGGAGATGGGCACGAGAATGGAGGGAATATCGCTACATTACACCCAAGTACATGAAGAAATTCGTTGTACACCCTCCATGCCCAAGACCTCCATTGGCACCTGGCCAAGTTGCTGATCCCTCTAGCATGAGAAGAAGTGAGGAATTTCCCAATGAATGGGCCAAGCGTCAAGCTAAGCTAGCCAAAATGGGAAAAAAGCAGTGAAGAAATTTAATGAAGATTCTGCTGCTGCCACTACCGAGGCCTGTACTAGCAAGCCTAAAAAGTCTATGCCCAAGAAGCCTGCTCACAAGCCCAGTGCTTCAACTTCTATACCCTCACGACCAATCTCCTCAGCAATGCCCTCACGGCCAAGTTCTGCAAAGCCCTCACGGCCAATTCCTCATGCTGCACCAGCTCCTCCTTCCAAATCCTCAGCACCTACGCATCTCGCTTCATGCCAAAGGACAACAGGCATCTCTATTGCCTCGGGAGCCTCTTCAAGTTCTTCTGCTCCTCTCCATTCTTCAACTGGCCCCACCTTGCTGAAGACAAAGGCCACTGCTGGACGAGGTACTCGACCAAGTCCTCAGAAGAAGCAGGTCGCCTTCCAAGTATCGTCCGAGGACGACGTAGCTGATGATGAAGAACTCGCTGAAATCATCAGAGACAGGCAGCACAGGGCCGCTAGAGCCAAAGGCAGTAATGTGCTACCGATGCTAGATCCAAAGTTGATCCTCGACTTCATTGACTTGTGGCACAAGGACCCCAACACACCTCTTCCTGAGATGAACCTCACTCCTGGTCAAAGTCATGTGTTGACTGCCTTCATTGACGAAGAGAAATGGAAATATGAATAGGGGAGGAAGGTGAAGAAAGCGCAGTACAAGAAAGAGCGTTTTCTGAAGCAAAACGTCTTGAAGCTTTCACCTGAAGAACTTGTAGCTCTGCAATCAGAGATCAAGAATGTGAGTGATGAATTTGATCGCTACTATGCTGACTGGCTTGGTGCCAAGGTCAGATTTGTGAAGATAAATGAGAAGTTCACTACCAATGTTGCAGCCCCAACTTAACAAGAAATTCCTCATGCTGAGGTATCTGCTAAGCCTAGAGAAGCACATGCTAGCACCGTTGATGAAAATCAGGCTGTTGATGAATCTGCTAGTACCAGGGTTGATGACTGTATTCCAGCCGCTGATGAAACTGCCAGGACAACCACTAGTGTTGCGCCTGAAGAAACTGTTAGGACAGCTGAAGCTTCAACCGCTGTGCCTGAAGAAACTAATCATGCCAGGGCAACTGCATCAGTTGTGCCTGAAGAAACTGAACCAATTTCCTCTGTTCCACCTGCACCTACACCAAGTCATATTCTTCCTTCTGCCTCAGAAGCGAAGAAGGCCAAGGCTCCGGAGCATGCAGCTGTGAAGAAAAGGAAAGCATCAACTTCATCAGAATCTTCAGCTCCGAAGAAGATGAAGAAATTGACCAGCTCTTTTGAGAATCCGATTGATGATGTTCCAGTCTCAAGCATGCCATCAAAGGAACTTGTTCATTTTGATGAAGAATATGTGATACCAAGCGGATCTGATGAAGATATTCCTTATGTTGCTTCTTCAGAGCAGTTGGATGAAGAAATTGAAGTGGATGCAATCCCTTCAACCCCAGTTGTCTCATCGCCCACGCCTTAGTTCACAGCTGACGAGGCCAGCATTGAAGAAATGAGTGATTGTCGGTGGGAAATGACACCTATGGGGTCACTGGGATCCCTTCTACGGTTGGCGGGTGTGGGGTTGTGCAAAGAGCGGGTCAGGCCGTCAGCACGCAAATTGTGTACCCAGGTTCGGGCCGCGGAGACGTGTAAAACCCTACTCCTGCTTTAATGTATATATGAGTGTTCTTGTGTTCTTGAACTAGCTGCGGTGTCTGTCTAGTCCAAAAGATCCTAATACCTCTCTAGTACGCCTTAGGCCTCCTTTTATAGACAAAACGGGTCGCCATAGTGGCACACAGGAGGTGGAACGGTGTACAGGGGCTGAGTCTATTCCCTGGCATCGTCGGACAAACACATTTAATGCACTGCCGATGTGCCACTCTTGCTTTATTAGGGATGGCAAAGAAGCTCGTCCCATCTGTCATCGCCTCGCCTGGCTCCGACGCGCCTCCAAGCTGATGAGGCGATGTAGCGCCATGTTGGCTGGCTGTTGGGCTGGCACGGTGGTGGAGCTTTCACAAAGATCTGCATGCCACCACGCATGTGCTTGTTGAGTTGGTGTGGAGGCCGCATGCTGCCACGCAGATGCCTGCATAGCTGGTTGAGCTAGCAGCTGCGTGGAAGCGATCGTGGAGTCCTAGCAGGCGTGGGCCTGGCTGCGGCCCCGCAGGAATTTTCGGCAAGGGCCTTGCAGGGGGCCCGACAAGGGTCATGATGCGGCACCGCGGTCGTCCTCGGCAAGGATCTTGCTGGGGGTCTCGTGGACTTCCTTGGCAAGGATCTCGCCAAGGATCGGCGTCTTCTGGTTCTTGTCTGATCTTGTGTATTTATGATCTCTACAAAGATCTGCATGCCACCACGGAGGTGCCTCCCGAGCCTTGGTTCCAATGTGGTTGATGGTGTTGGAACCCCTTGGGCTCAAGGGTGGCGCGCTGTGCTGACGTCAGGCAAGTTGCCCTGGCAAGGATCTTACCGAGGCTGCGGAAGCCACCCCGGCAAGTGTCTTGCTGGGGGAGTCCACCTTGCCCTTTTTCTCTCTTTGCGCCTCTGGTCTTGGCGTTGCTTTGGTCGTCTTGTGTTCCGGCTTACCTCCTCTGCCCTGCTCAGTGTGGCCGTGGGCGCGGCTCTGACTGTCCATGCACAAGTAAAGGGGTGCAAAAGGAGAGCCCCTACTTTTGTACACCGACAGGAGCCCCCAGGCCTAGGCCACACATAAGCACGACACATTGTAGTGCTAGGCCCAGAACGGTGCGCAGGCAGGTGGGGCAGATTTTTACTACAGTAACTCCTCCATCCGCTACGCTTCCCCATGACCCATGTTGGATGCGCGATGTGGGGGGTCATGCGTGACGTGGGGGTCATGCGTGGGGCGGTTCTCGCACGCATGTGTCACATCGTGGTAAAGAGGAGGCTCGTGTCTTCCCATAAAAAGAGGGAAACGCAGAGGCGCGGCTCGTTTACTGAGTGGGCTCGGTCGTGGTCTTCAAGGCACCTGCGCCCCATGACCACGGGGCGGAGAATGTCTGTCTCATTCGTCCCCTCGATTTTTGCTCGCCCACCATGTGTCCCCCGTTCTCTGAAGATGGTAGGCGGTGGGGTGCGGGCCTTGAATTACGAGGCGGGGAAACGCGCCGCTGCTGATTGGGGCAGTGGGTCGGCCTCAATTCTCTACGCCCCCGATGGCCGGATTGGCTGAGTGCGGCGGCCGAGTCCCGACCCTATCCCTTTATAAGAAGGGGGAGGGGGATGGCACCCCACAATCTTTCATCATCCCTCTCCTTCCACCTCAGCTCCGCTCTTTCATCTGCCATGGCGAGAGGGGTGCCGGTCCTCCGACGGTGGCGGCAAGGGTCTCTGCTCGACAGCGCGTCCCTCCTTCCCAAGAGCCCGCGGTGGCGGAGCTGGCCACGAGAGGAAGGGGGAGGGGGAGAGGCCGAGGCCGGCGTGGCACTCGGGGAAGAGGGGGACGGGGCGGCGCACCGGCCTTGCCTCCGCCAGTGATGCCTCCCCCAATGGAGGTCCATGTCGGGGACCAGCCTCGTGAGTTCTTCATCAGGCTACATCGGCCACCGCACTGTCGCCTTCGCCTCCCTACGCCATTCGCTCGGGAGATGGAGCTCGATCCACCCCAGACACTGAGGTTGCATATGAGGGACTGGGGGAACGGTGGCACGCCGGTCGACGTTGAATATCCCGCCCCACATGTCATGTACCTTCATCGCGGATGGAAGACTTTCGCTCATATCCACAGCCTGACGGCAGGGCTCGTTCTCCGTCAAGGTCTTTGGAGACTCTGGAACTCGCCTGAGGTGCTGTGTGGAGAGCTCCCCCAATGATGAAGACTCCTCCTCAAGCGGGAGTGATGAGGAGGACAGCGACAGCGACGACGAGAGCGTTGAGCGAGGGCACGTCGACCTTGTCTGTGACTGACCGCATCGCCCCTCCCTCCGCTGTGCGCTCTGACGAGGGCCTTCCTTGTCAAGCTCTCCATCAGCGCGTTCCTCGTCTCCTCCTTTTTGCCTTCACCTGCCGCAGCTGGGAGAAAAAGGGCAAGAACGGGGATCACCAGTCACTTATCTTTTCTAGTTTGTAAGCCTGCGGGCACTCGTTAAATTTCAAAATTTGTAATCCCCTTGCTCGTGAACCCATTCCGTATGAATTGTACTTGTTTGCAATGTATGAATGAAAGGAAGGGTGTTTGCTGGGTTTTGTTTGCGCGTGGGCGAGGGCCACACCGAGGAACGCGTCCTCGTTATCTTAAGACAAACAAGGTACCCCGGCAACAGGCCTTGCCGTCCTCCTGCTATATGGCCCAACTACACTCATGCTCTTGCTGGAGGTAGGGGCCAAGTAGGATTAGGCCTTTCGCTCGCCCTCTTCCCATCGCACTACAACCAAGTTCTGGTCCAAAGTAAAGTTTTCGGACACGGGACGGAGGGGGCAAGATGGTACGAGAGCGAGCGAAGCCTTATACGTTCAAGGTTCATACGGGCGCACAGAGTGGGGGAGAAAAACTTATTTGATGCTGCAGCCCTTGCAACCTTGGCTTGCCGCGGTTAGATCCTTGTGTCTGCAGCCCCCGACAACCTTGTTTTGCCAGTGCCGGAGCGCCGGCTTGTTCTTTTTCTTCCCAATAGCTCCGTAGTAATGTCTGTGTACCCTGCGAACCAAAGAGGATGGAAAGGAACAAAGTGACGCACACTCGACCTCTATGCTAGGGGTTAGCCGCCGCTAAGCATTATCAACCCTAACCGAGGGAGAGACTCGACCTAGCATGCATGCTAAAACTTAGGGCGACAACGCTTCATTTATTTATGCTTAGGGTCTGCGCCTGGCTTTGTACAAAGGCTTACATGCCTTGCCGGCAAGGCTTGTACAAAAGGTGGTTTGCCGGGGGGCCGGCAACCACGCCTTATGGATAAAACTTGCGAAGATGTTCGATGTTCCAGGAGTTGCTCCTGGAACACCATCTTCGGTCTCCAGGCGGACTGCGCAAGGTCTGGTGACTCGTATTACCCGATAAGGGCCTTCCCACTTCGGCATCAACTTGTTGGAATTCTTGGCCGACTGAACGTGCCAAAGAACTACGTCGCCTTCCTCAAAGCTTCGGGCATGAACCTTGTGGCTATGGTAGCGGCGCAAGGCTTGCTGGTAGCGTGCTGCTTGTACAACCGCCCAAAGATGATCTTCCTCAAGGAGCGTTGCGTCATCTTGCTCTTGCTCAAGCTCATCATAAGCAAGCACTCGAGGTGACCTGTATGTGAGTTCCGTGGGGAGAACTGCTTCTGCCCCATAAACAAGGGAGAAGGGTGTCTGACTGGTGGCTCGATTTGGCGTCGTTCTGATTGAGCAAAGAACAACTGGCAATTCATGCGCACCTACATAGCCTATCAAAAGTCCTTGTCCGGAGGCCTCGCAACACTTCAGCATTTTCCCTCTCAGCCTGGCCGTTGCTTCATGGATGTGCAACAGAAGCAAAACAGAGCCTGTTGCCGAGGTCCTGGATGTATTGCATGAAGGCGTGGCTCGTGAACTGTGTGCCGTTGTCAGTTATGATTCTATTTGGCACACCGAAATGGCAGACTAGCCCCTTAAAGAATTTGATGGTTGATTGTACTGTCACCTTTCTCACTGTCTCCACCTCCGGCCACTTTTTGAACTTGTCGACTGCAACATACAAGTACTCAAAGCCCCCGACAGCATGGAGAAAGGGCCTAGTTTGTCGAGCCCCCAGACCGACAATGGCCAGGAAAGAGGGATTGTTTGGAGCGCTTGAGCTGGTTGATGAAGCTTCTTCGAATGGAACTGACACGCTTCAAACGTGGTTACTAGTGCCGTTGCATCCTGGAGGGCAGTGGGCTAGAAGAAACCTTGCCGGAATGCCTTGCCGGCAAGGGACCTCGACCCTATGTGGGAGCCACATATGCATCCGTGTATCTCTGCCAACAACTCTAGTCCTTCCTCTCGGGGAATGCACTTCAATTTCACACCATTTGGTCTTTTTCTGTATAGGACACCGTCGACGAACTGACACATGGCAGACCGACGGGCTACTTTCTCCACTTCTTCCTGCTCCCCAGGGAGTTCCCCTATTTGGAGGAATCGGACGGTATGTTGTGCCCATGCCGGAGCCTGAGGCTCGATGGCAAGGACTAAAGGAACTTCCTCTATAATGGGAGCAAATGTCTCTACAATCAGGACTTGACGCCCCGCCGGAGTCGGTTGCCCCATGGCTGGCTCAGTGTCCACGACGACATCCTTGCCGGCGGCTCCTGGGAGCTCGGCGGGAAAGTACTTGTCGGGGCCTGATTTCCTTCGCTTGTTCTGCTCTGTTGATGGTTCAACGGATGGTTGAGTCAGCCAAAGCATAAAAGTACCTGGTTCCATAGGTAGTTTTAAGGTGGCACGCTTCGATAGTTAGT
Organism: Triticum dicoccoides; assembly: GCF_002162155.2. Taxonomy (NCBI): domain Eukaryota; kingdom Viridiplantae; phylum Streptophyta; class Magnoliopsida; order Poales; family Poaceae; genus Triticum; species Triticum dicoccoides. The sequence goes on from NC_041382.1 coordinate 257,160,537, forward strand.
CGGTGATGTTGTTCTCCGCTCGGGGAACATGCTCCTCCTGTATACCGTCAAAGCGCTCCTACAGCTTCCTCACCTCATCTACGTAGGCCTCCATCAACGGGCTTTGATAATCTTTGTTGACTTGCCTGACAACAAGCTATGAATCACCCCTAACGACGAGCTTCTTAATCCCGAGGTCTGCCACGATCCTAAGACCGGCAAGAAAACCCACGTATTCAGCAGTGTTCTTCGTGGACATATCCCTGGGAAAGTGCATCTGGATTACATACTTGAGGTGCTCTCCGGTGGCTGCGACGAGCAACACACCAGCACCGGCGCCTTGCAGCGAGAAAGCCCCATCAAAGTACATAATCCAGTTGCTACTTGCCTCCTTGCTGGGGAGGGTGGTCTCCTGTATCGCTTCGTCGGGCGTTGAGGTCCACTCGGCAATGAACTCTGCCAAGACTCTCCTCTGGATTGTCGAAGTACTTTCAAACTTCAAACCAAAGCTCAACAGCTCCACAGCCCACTCCACAATCCTCCCGGTGGCGTTTGGGTTATGCAATATCTGTTCCAACGGGAGGCGAGTGACGACAGTGATCTCGTGTGCTTGGAAGTAATGACGCAGCTTCCTCGAGGCCATAAGGAGGTCGAAGAGAAATTTCTGCACACCGGAGTACCTTGATCTAGCCCCCCTGCAAGAGGGAGCTGACAAAGTAAACCGGGTCCTTCATCATTTTCTTCTTCTACAGCACTTCGTGTGGTTGCGGAGGCCCTGTCCCGCTAGCGTTAGACCCTATTGTGGGCCTTGCCCTGTCGGCATCAGGCCCTGTCGGGGGTAGCTCTGACTTGCCATCCGTCAGTCCTGCCGTTGTCACTGCCTCTTCGTCGACCTCCCTCTACGCCACTACTACGACGCTAACCACTTGATTCGTTGCCACCAGGTATAGCAGCAACTGCTCTTGTGGTTTGGGCGTAACCAGTATCGGTGTAGAGGAGAGGTATTTCTTCAAATCCTGCAGCGCTGCTACGGCCTCTGGGGTCCATTCCATTGGGCCCGCCTTTTTCAAGATTTTGAAAAAGGGAAGGGCACGCTCAGCAGACCTGGAGATGAATCTGCTCATGGCGGCAACGCAAGCAGTGAGCCGACGCACATCCTTGATCCGCTTGTGCGCCTTAATCTGCTCAATAGCCTTGATCTTATCTGGATTCCCCTCAATCCCATGCTGCGACACAAAGAACCCGAGAAGTTTGCTGGACGGAACCCGAAGACACACTTCTCAAGGTTCAACTTGAGGTTGATCTCGCATAGATTCGCAAACGTCTCTTCCAAATATTGTACAAGCGTTTCCTTGTCTTTTGTTTTGACCACTATGTCATCCATATAAGCTTCCATATTTCTATGTAGCTGGGGCTCAAAACCAATCTGGACTGCCCTTACAAACGTCGAGCCAGCACTTTTCAACCCAAAAGGCATTCGTAAAAAGCAATACGTGCCACATGGGGTGATGAACGTTGTCTTCTCTTCGTCTTCTCTTGTCATGAAGATCTGGTGGTACCCCGAGTAGGCGTCAAGGACTAACAACAGATCACACCCGGCCATGGAGTCAACAATCTGGTCAATGCGCGGCAACGGGAAAGGGTCCTTGGCGCAAGCCTTATTGATATCTGTGTAGTCAATACACAGCCTCCACTTCCCATTTGCCTTGCGCACCACCACCGGATTGGCCAACCATGTCGGATGGAGTACTCCTCTCACCAAGCCTGCCGCTTCCAACTTCCTGATCTCCTCTGTGATGAAGTCATGTCGTTCACCTCCCTTGGAATGTCGGGGATGTCGGATGCTTGCCATGCAAACACGTCGACATTCACCCGCAGGAAGGTGACGAGCGCGCTTTCCTATTTGCTGTCTAGGGTGGAGCTTATGGTGAAAGCCCCTCCCGTGCCATCCTCCTCGACGGACACCCTCTTGGTCTCTGGTGGCGCAGCTCTGGATTTATTGCTCTTGCCGGTGGAGCTCTCTAGCACGCCCTTGATGGGAGCACAACACTCCGAAGAGGTGCGCTTGCAGGAGTGGGTGTGAGAGGTCTTGCTGGTCTTCTTCCCTGTCGGGGCTCCAGCGGCAGGAGCGAGTGCCTTGGTGGCAGTCGCTGCAACTGCTTTTCGGTAGAGTTGGTCGGTGCATATCAGTGCGTCCTTCTTGTCGGAGGGGACGGTGATGATGGTCATCGGCCCCGGCATCTTCAACGTGTTGGAGGCATAAAGCGACGCCGCCATGAACTTGGCTAGTGTCGGGCGGCCGAGGATCCCGTTGAGGGCAAGGGGATCTCGGCTACATAAAAAACGATCCTCTTTGTCCTGTAGTTTAACTCGCCTCCAAACGTCATGGGCAGCGTGACCTTACCCTTCAGCTGACTCCTCCCCGGGTTGACCCATTGAAACGTGCCCGTCTCTTCGAGGTCTCCATCAGGAATTTGCTGCCTTTTGATCAAAACGGGCGAGATCAAGTTCAGACCGGCCTGCCGTCAACTAGCATCTTCATCACCTTGAGGTTGCGTATTGTTGGCGAGACCAACAACGGCAAACACCCGACCACAGTTGTGCGATCAGGGTGGCCCTCGGCGTCGAAAATGATAAGCGTGCTGGACCACTTCGGTGGCCTCTGAGCATCGAGTGATGGTTCCGCTGCTGTGATCTCACACGCGCACTGCTTGAGCTGGCAATGAGAAGTGTGTAGCGAGGCGCCATCGTTGACGCACATGGCCTCCGTAGCCTTCTCGAACTCGTGCTCGCCGGACTCGTCATCTTCGTCATGATCATCATCTCCTTGCTTCTTGTCGCGGCCCCGAGCGGGCCTCTCTTGCTAGTTATCCTTTCCGCGGAAACCTCCTTGGCCGCCACGCTTCTTGCCAGACCCCTCTGCACCATCCTGGCACTTCTCCTTGTCCCACCTCTCATAGACAGCTTTTTGCTTCTCAGCAAGCAGCTCGACTTGCCGGCAGTCCTGGAGGTCGTGGCCCTTGGTGCGGTGGATCTTGCAATATTGCTTGTCGGTGCCTCCTGGCTTGTCGGCAGCCGCCAAGTCCCGGCAAGCGGCGCACTCGGCAATTTCCTTGCCGGGGTCGTCTGCCTTGGCCTTCTTGGCAGCGCCGGTGTCCTCAGATCCCTCGACGACAAGCATGGTCTTGCCCTTGCGCTTCCAGTTGCCTCGCCGGCCCTTCTTCGTCGGCGTGGTTGTGTCTTCATCTGCGGAGTCAGTTTCCGCGTCGGCGTCCTCGCTATGGTACTTGCTCCCCTCTTCAGCTCGAGCGCACCTATCGGCCAGATCATAAAGTTTGGCCACATCTTTGACCTTGTTCATCACCAGCTCTTCACACATCTTGCAGTTGTGCACATTCTGATGGAATACGCTGATCACGGCGGTGGGATGAACATCTAGGATGTTGTATTGAACCCGGCTGAACCTCTGTATGTACTTGCGCAGGGTTTCACCTTCCTTCTGGGGGATGATATGCAAATCGCTTGCCTGGCCATGAGCTTGGTGGCCTCCGGTAAATGCTCCAACGAACTCATGGCTCAAGTTCGACCAAGAAGAAATGGAATCTATCGGCAAGTGCATCAACCATGACATGACATTGGGTTTGAATGCCAACGGGAAGTAATTGGCAAGCACCTGGTCGTCGCGGGCTCCGGCAGCTTGCATCGTGATGTTGTAGATGCTGAGGAACTCTGACGGGTGGGTCTTGCTATTTTACTTCTCGCCAACATCAGGCTTGAACATGCGGTGGGAGGTCCACTGGAACTGCCGCAGCTCACGGGTAAAGGCTGGGCAACCCACCTCATAGGGTAGGTCGCCAGAGCCCCCCGGTGTTGGGTGGTCCATAGTGGGCCCCGCCCGCCTATCTGACTGGTGGTGTGCATCGCACCGGCGCTCGATGGTGGTTCGAGCATCTTCATGGGCTCGCTCCCGAAGAACTTGTTGCTGATCGCGGTGGGTCCGTGGGTCGGACGATGCTATGGAAATGTTATCACAAGCGTCGTCACAACGGATCAACACCTGCGGTGGCTGGCGTGGGGGAGGGGAGTGCACCGTGGCCGCAGCACCCCCAATCCTTCCACCACTGGCATGCGGCGGCTCGACGGAGCGTCGGCCTGAGGGCCCTACTGGTCGTGGCTCATAGTTGTTGGCAACACCGATGAGGCTTCGGATGGTGGCTCTCCACTCGTCGAGCTTTTCTGCAGTAGGAGGAAAGTCGAGGAGCAACTACGCGTGTGGCAAAGCTTCTGCTGGCTTGGGTGGTGGCGAAAGCTGCATGGACTGTGACGCGCTCCAACTTCTAACCACGTTAGAAGGAGCACTATCATGACCTGGCGGTTGTACGTTGTTTTCGCCAGCGCATCGGCGCGCATGCTGGCCTTCTACGTCCCGCGAATGATGCATAGGACTCTTCCCACGACGGTGACCAGGGTCACCAGCGTGGTGACGCTGCTCGTCGCGCACAACCTGGGAAGAGAGCGTCGGAGGCGCCGGCATAGGCGCCTCGGAAGTCATCGCGCCACTCGTGGGTGGCACGACGCCTCCCCAGGAGGGCCCCGCGCCGCCTGCGGGGGCCCTAGCTCCGTCTTTGGATTTGGTGGCGTGTGGCCCATCGTATCGCGCACGAACGACGCCGCTCGCTAGGGTTTGGCTGCCAGAGCGATGCGGGTGTTCGCGAGCCACGCCTTGGCTTCCGTCTGCGACCGCCCCACCACTCGCCCGTACTGGTACGGGCCTTTTGGCCCCCGACGAACTGATCGCTCTGATCATCTTCTTCTTGGGAGCCATGGCAATGAGTAACTGCTAAACTAACTGCTAGACCGGATTTTCACAACTGGGCACCCCCTACCTGGCGTGTGAGAGATGTCGATGGGAAACGACACCTATGGGGTCACTTGGATCCCTTGTACGGTTGGCGGGCGCAGGGTTGTGCAAAGAGCGGGTCTGGCGGTCAGCACACAAATCGTTTACCCAGGTTCGGGCCGCGGTGTAACACCCACAATGCGGCTATATCTCCCACGTGTCGGGGCATGACTTAGAGGCATAGCCGCATGGTAGGTCTGTCGCAAGAGGGGTAATCTTTACACGTCCCATGTACTGAATAAGAAAGGGATAAAGAGTCGGCTTACAATCGCCACTTCACACAATACATAAATAATCCATACATCATCCAAGGTACAAACAAAGGTCCGACTACGGAGCCAAAATAAAGAAAGCCAACCCCAAATGCTAGATCCCTGGTCGTCCCAACTTGGCTCCTCTAAAGATCATCCGGAAAAGAAACATAGTAACGGCCCGAATTCTCATCGAACTCCCACTTGAGTTCGGTAGCGTCCCCTGCACTGGCATCATCGGCACCTGCATTTGTTTGGAAGTATTTGTGAGTCACGGGGACCCAGCAATCTCACACCCACGAGATCAAGACTATTTAAGCTTAAGGGTAGGAAAGGGTAGTGAGGTGGAGCTGCATCAAAGCACTAAGCATATATGGTGGCTAACATACACAAATGAGAGCGAGAAGAGAAGCAAAGCACGGTCGAGAAGCTAATAGTGATCAAGAAGTGATCCTGAAGCTACTTACGTTCAAGCATAACACGAGACAGTGTTCTCTTCCCGGACTCCGCCGAAAAGAGACCATCACGGCTACACACGCGATTGATTCATTTTAATTAAGTTAAGTGTCAAGTTCTCTACAACCGGATATTAACTAATTCCCATCTGCCCATAACCGCAGGCACGACTTTTGAAAGTTAAAAACCCTACAGGGGTGTCCCAACTTAGCCCATCACAAGCTCTCACAGTCAATGAAGGATATTCCTTCTCCCAAGAAGACTCGATCAGTCTCGGAATCCCGGTTATAGGACATTTCGACAATGGTAAAACAAGACCAGCAAGACCACCTGACTGTGCCGACAAATCCCGATAGGAGCTGCACATATCTCATTCTCAAGGCACACCAGATAAGCAATCCGTACAACTAAAACCAACCCTCAAGTTTCCCCGTGGTGGCGCTGCAAGCGGCTCTAGTTTGGAGCAACACTCAGAGGAGCACTGGCCCGGGGGTTTAAAATAAAGATGACCCTTGAGTCCATGGAACCCAAGGTAAAAGGCTTAGGTGGAAAATGGTAAAACCAAGGTTGGGCCTTGCTGGAGTTGTTTTATTCAAGGCGAACTGTCAAGGGGTTCCCATTATCACCCAACCGCGTAAGGAGCGCAAAATCAAGGAACATAACACCGGTATGACGGAAACTAGGGCAGCAAGAGTGGAACAAAACACAAGGCATAAGGCCGAGCCTTCCACCCTTTACCAAGTATATAGATGCATTAAAGTAAATAAGATATAATAATGATATCCCAACAATATCCATGTTCCAACAAGGAACAAGCTTCATCTTCACCTGCAACTAGCAACACTATAAGAGGGGCTGAGCAAAGAGGTAACATAGCCAAACAACGGTTCGCTAGGAAAGGTAGGATAGAGGCTTGACATGGAAATATGGGAGGCATGATATAGCAAGTGGTAGGTAGCGCGACATAGCAATAGAGCGAACAACTAGCAAACAAACATAGAAGTGATTTCGATGGTGAGGTCATCTTGCCAGCAAAGTTCTCAGAGTTGTCAAAAACTTGTTCCTCGTTAGCATACTCAACAGGTTCCTCGATCTCGTACTCGTATCCCCGCTCTACCCAAAGCAAGAACACAAGCAAATGACCAACAATCAATCACGGTGCAGTGCACAAGCAACATAATGCAAAACATCGCATGATATGCAAGACAATGATATGCAATGCATATGCGTGCTTCGGAAGGGAAATAATGAACAAGGCATCAACTTGGCAAACCAAGTGTGCCTCTGAAAAGATGAGATGATTTCGGTCGAAATCGATATAAAGATCACCGGAACCGGATGCACGGTTTGCAAATGGCAAGCAAACCAAGAATGACCCAATTCTGCGATTAACTGCACGATGCCATCTAGGATGCAACAAGAAACTAAGCTACTGCACTCCAACATAGCAACAAATTATATGGAACTTTGCTATATTTGCTAGTAGATGCTTAATTGGGCGCGGGAACTGTGGAAACCTGAGTGCCCCTGATATTGTTATTTTGTGCCACGCCTTATTTTGTGATGATACATTCAGCATGGGTGCTATTATTGCAAAGTGGTTAAATCTTAACCGTACTAATGGCCCCGTCTTTGGATGCATCTTCGCCTCGCGCCTAGCTGCACATTTTAACATACCTATTAGGCATTATGAGAAGTAAGAAAAAATGTTGCCTCTTGTTTATTTAGATTATAAGAGTATGGTAGCACACGATTTTATTGTTAAGAATAGGGAAACTGAGCTCAAATACAAATTGTTCTTTGATAAACATCATCCTGAGACTATTACCCTGCCTGCTCCTTCCTTGTTTGATTTATCTGCAGGCACGTACCTTGTTCCGTTGGAGGCTATTCATGCTTACGAAACCCTACATCAGCCACAGAGCCAGAGTCAGAACCACAAGTTGATCCTCCACGACAGTCTAATTATGAGTGGGATCTGGAGATGATTGCCAACCAGTGGAAATCAGAGTCTTCTTCTTTGCAGTACGACCCCAACTATTACTAAGTATATCCGCCAGGCCAACCGTGGCCACAGACCAACTTAGGCCAAAAGCCTAAGCTTGGGGGAGTACGTATTTCTCACCGACATTACATTCATGTTCACACACTCATTTCTAGATGTCGGTGCTCATACTTTTTCATTGTAATATCAATGCTAGTTTATTTTCTTTTTTTATGCGTTCTTCTTGTGTGTTTAATAAACATTAAGAAAAGCAAAAAAATAGTTGTAGCTTTTAGCTAGTTTTAATCTCCATGCTTGTAATAGTAATTAAAAAGAAAACCCAAAAAAGATTTCATGTTCTTCTTTTTGCTTGTTGGGAGCTTTCTCGTGTAAATAGTTCTATTTCTTTTCTTTTCTTTGGGGGTCGATAGGAGAAGACCATGATTAAATTGTTGAAGTGGCTCTTATATGCATTATTGTTGGTCTGACAAAAGAGCCCATATTGCCTTGTCTTCTCCTGTTTATTGAATGCTTGCAGATTCCAGCTTAGTCCAATGCACGTGCACTATTATTATTATCCATGTTGTTTGGTTGTGCAAGTAAAGGCAATTATGACGATATATGATGAACTGATTGAGATGGGAGAAGCTGGTATGAACTCGACCTCTCTTGTTTTTTGTAAATATGATTAGTTCATCGTTCCTAATTCAGGCTATTATGAACAAACATGTTTGAGATGACAATTAGAGATCATAGTTTCTGATGCCATGCTTAATTAGCTAGGAGCTTATAATGGTTTACCTTGCATCCTAAAATGCTATTAAAATGGTTGTGATGTGGTATGATAGGGTGGAATCCTCTTTTGAACGATTCGAGTGGCTTGACTTGGCACATGTTCACACATGTAGTTGAAACAAAATCAACATAGCCTCTACGATATTTATGTTCGTGGTGCATTATGTCCTACTCATTCTTGCATTCAGTGTTTATTAATTTTAATGCATGTTCATGACTGTTGTCGCTCTCTAGTTGGTTGCTTCCCAGTCTTTTCTAGCCTTCACCTGTACTAAGCGGGAATACTGCTTGTGCATCCAATTCCATAAACCCCAAAGTTATGCCATGTGAGTCCACCATACCTACCTGTATACAGTATCTACCTGCCGTTCCAAGTAAATATGCATGTGCCAAACTCTAAACCTTCAAATAAATATCCTGTTTTGTATGCTCGAATAGCTCATGTATCAACTAGGGATGTCCGTATCTTCCATGTTAGGCGGGTTATTCTCAAGAGGAGTGGACTCCGCTCCTCACTCACGAGAAAATGGCAGGTCACCGGGATGCCCAGTCCCATGCTTTATGCAAATCAAATCAAAATAATTGCAAACAAAACTCCCCTTGGGACTCTTGTTAGTTGGAGGCACTCGTTGTTTTGAGCAAGCCATGGATTGATGCTTGTTGGTGGAGGGGGAGTATAAACTTTACCATTCTGTTTGGGAAAGGCCTATAATGTGTGTAGCATGGAAGATATTGACATCTCTTGGTTGTTATGTTGACAATGCAAGTATACCGCTCAAAGTATTATTCTTCTCTATTTCAAAACCGAGCTCTGGCACCTCTACAAATCCCCGATTCCCTTTGCGAAGGGCCTATCTATTTACTTTCATGTTGAGTCATCATCGTCTTATTAAAAAGCACCCGCTGGAGAGCACCTCTATCATTTGCATTCATTACTGTTAGTTTACATTGAGTATGACTTGACTGGATCTCTTTTACCATGAATTACAATGTCTAGTCAGTCCTTGATCTTTCAAGGTTCTCTGCATTTATGTTTTGCGGTCACAGAATGGGCTAGCGAGATACCATCTTGTTATATCATATTATGATAGTTTTGAGAAAGTGTTGTCATCCGAGATTTATTATTATTGCTCGCTAGTTGATTATGCCATTGCCATGAGTAAACATGAGACCTAAGAGTTATTGAGGATATGTTTAGTTCATAATATTTGCTGAAAACTTGAATGTTGGCTTTACATATTTACAACAACAAGAGCAAACATAGTTTGTAAAAGTTTTTCTTTATCACTTTCAGTTTGTCAACTGAATTGCTTGAGGACAAGCAAAGGTTTAAGCTTGGGGGAGTTGATACGTCTCCATCGTACCTACTTTCCCAAACACTTTTGCCCTTGTTTTGGACTCTAACTTGCATGATTTGAATGGAACTAACCCGGACTGACGCTGTTTTCAGCAGAATCGCCATGGTGTTATTTATGTGCAAAAACAAAAGTTCTCGGAATGACCTGAAACTTCACGGAGATTATTTTTGGAAATAATAAAAAATACTGGCAAAAGATCAAGACCAGGGGGCCCACACCCTAGCCACAAGGGTGGGGGGCGCGCCCCCTACCTCGTGGCCCCCTTGGAGCTCCTCCGACCTCAACTCCAACTCTATATATTCGTGTTCGGAGAGAAAAAAATCAGAGAGAAAGATTCATCGTGTTTTATGATACGGAGCCGCCGCCAAGCCCTAAACTCTCTCGGGAGGGATGATCTGGAGTCTGTTCAGGGCTCCGGAGAGGGAAATCCGTCGCCATCGTCATCCTCAACCACCCTCCATCACCAATTTCATGATGCTCACCGCCATGCATGAGTAATTCCATCGTAGGCTTGCTGGAGGTGATGGGTTGGATGAGATTTATCATGTAATCGAGTTAGTTTTGTTAGGGTTTGATCCCTAGTATCCACTATGTTCTGAGATTGATGTGGCTATGACTTTGCTATGCTTAATGCTTGTCACTAGGGCCCGAGTGCCATGATTTCAGATCTGAACCTATTATGTTTTCATCAATATATGTGAGTTCTTGATCCTATTTTGCAAGTCAATAGTCACCTACTATGTGTTATGATCCGGCAACCCCGAAGTGACAATAATCCGGACCACTTCTGGTGATGATTGTAGTTTGAGGAGTTCATGTATTCACTATGTGTTAATGCTTTGGTCCGGTACTCTATTAAAAGGAGGCCTTAATATCCCTTAGTTTCCGCTAGGACCCCGCTACCACGGGAGGGTAGGACAAAAGATGGCATGCAAGTTCATTTCCATAAGCACGTATGACTATATTCCGAATACATGCCTACATTACATTGATGAATTAGAGCTAGTTCTGTGTCACCCTAGGTTATGAATGTTACATGATCGATCGCATCCGGCATAATTCTCTATCGCCGATCCATTGCCTATGAGCTTTCCATATATTGTTCTTCGCTTATTTACTTTTCCGTTGCTATTGTTACAATCACTACAAAATACCAAAAACATTACTTTTGCTATCGTTACCTTTTTCTATCGTTACCACTACTATCATATTACTTTGCTACTAGTACTTTGTTGCAGATATTAAGTTTCCAAGTGTGGTTGAATTGACAACTCAGCTGCTAATACTTGAGAATATTCTTTGGCTCCCCTTGTGTAGAATCAATAAATTTGGGTTGAATACTCTACCCTTGAAAACTGTTGCGATCCCCTATACTTGTGGGTTATCAGCGGTGCACATGATGACATGATATAAAATGCATGACATGAACACAATGCAAAACGAAGAAAAAACCCAAACATGAAGGAAATCTCATAACTTAAAGCCAAAAATGACAGAGTCGGAGTTACAACTATGGCAAGTTACATCCGGCGTGTTACAACACTCCACCATTATGAAAGTATCTCGTCCCGAGATCTAGGACTGAAAGAACTCCGGATATTCGGAACGGAGGTGGTCCTCCCGTTCCCAGGTGGCTTCTCAGTCGGAATGGTGTGACCACTTTACTTTCAGGAATTTGATAGACTTGTTGCGAGTCTTGCGCTCGGTTTCCTCAAGAATAGCAACGGGATGCTCATGATAAGACAAATCTTCTTGGAGATCAATCTCTTTGAAGTTGATGGTGCGCTCAGGAGTCTTGAAGCACTTGCGAAGCTGTGACACGTGAAACACATCGTGCACATTTGCGAAGTTGGACGGAAGCTCAAGTTGATAGGTGAGATCGGCTCTTTTGCTAATGATCTTGAAAGGACCCACGTATCTAGGGGCAAGCTTCCCTTTGATACCGAAGCGGCGAGTGCGTTTCATTGGAGAGACGCAGAGATAGACATGGTCTCCGATCTCGAAAGACAAGTCACGGTGCTTGCTATCATAGTAACTCTCTTGGCGCGATTGCGCGGCTTTGAGATTTTCACGGATGACTTTACATATTTCTTCAGCTTCTGTGATTACGTCATTGCCAAGAAGTTGGCATTCACCAGACTCTAACCAATTAAGAGGAGTACGACACTTTCTACCATAGAGAATCTCGAAAGGGGCCTTGCCCGAACTCACTTGGAAATTGTTGTTGTAGGAGAACTCGGCATATGGAAGACAATCTTCCCACTTCATACCGAAGGAAATTACACAAGCCCTGAGCATATCGTCAAGGATTTGATTGACTCACTCGACTTGGCCACTAGTTTGAGCATGGAAGGCTGTGCAGAAGCGAATGTTGGTGCCCATGGCCTTCTGGAAGGAGTCCCAGAACTTAGAAGTGAATATGCTTCCATGATCTGAAGATATCAATTGTGGAATGCCATGCAAAGAGACAATCCTGGAGGTGTATAGCTCTACCAGCTGAGCTGCTGTGATGGATTCTTTGATAGGAAGAAAATGAGACACTTCTGTAAGCTTGTCGATGACAACGAAGATAGCATCATTTCCACGCTTGGACTCGAGAAATCCAGTCACGAAGTCCATCTCGATATGGTCATACTTCCATTCTGGAATAGCAATAGGTTGGAGGAGACCAGCTGGTCGTTGGTGTTCTGCTTTCACCCTTCTGCAGACATCACATCCATTCACGAACTGAGCAATTTCTCGCTTCATTCTAGTCCACCAATATGACTGCTTGAGGTCATGGTACATCTTTGTACTTCCAGGATGAATGGATAGAAGGGAATTGTGCACCTCATTCATAATGACTTTCCTTATATCACCTTTAGGAACCACAATTCGACCCTCTAAGAATAGGGTGTCTTTGTCATTAATGCGATAGCACTTGTACTTGGGTTGCCTCTTGGCAATCCCATTTTTCACCTTCTTCACCATGGAATCAAGAAGTTGTGCCTAACGAATTTGATCTTCCAAAGTAGGAGAGACTTGGAGGTTGGCAAGAAAGCCTTGAGGAACAACTTGGAGATTTAGTTTGTAGAAAGCTTCACAAAGGTCTGGTTGGAAGGGCTTGAGAATTAAGTTGTTGCAGTAAGCCTTCCTGCTCAAAGCATCTGCAATGACATTGGCCTTGCCTGGAGTATATTCAATACTCGGATTGTATTCTTGAATCATTTCGACCCAACGAGTCTGCCTGAGGTTGAGGTTGGGTTGAGTGAAGATGTACTTGAGGCTCTTATGATCTGTGAAGATGTCCACTTTCCTTCCCAACAAGAGATGTCTCCACATTAATAATGCATGGACAACTGCCGCCAGCTCGAGATCATGAGTGGGGTAGTTCCTTTCGTTGGGCTTCAACTGACGAGAGGTATAAGCCACAACTTTCTTCTCTTGCATTAACACAGCACCGAGACCTTGTAGGGAGGCATCACAGAAAACTTCAAATGGTTTGGATTCATCAGGAGGAGTCAAGACAGGAGCTGTGAGTAACTTATCTTTGAGGGTGTTGAAAGCAACATCACACTCAGGCGTCCAGGCATACTTGACATGCTTCTGGAGGAGGTTGGAAAGAGGCTTTGCAATCTTGGAGAAATTCTCAATGAATCTTTGACAATAGCTTGCAAGCCCAAGAAAACTACAGAGCTGCTTGACATTCTGAGGCAGTTCCCAATTCACAATTGTAGACACCTTCTCAGGATTAACAGCGATGCCTTTGGCGGAGATGATATGACCAAGGTAAAGAACTTTGCCAAGCCAGGACTCACACTTGGAAAACTTCGCATAGAATTGATGCTCTGTGAGTTTGTCGAGTACCAATCTCAAATGCTTGGCATGATCCTCCTTATTCTTGGAAAAGACCAAGATGTCATTGAGATACACCGGGACGAGATCATTTGTGTAAGGGTTGATGATGAAGTTCATCATGCGAGAGAACGTTGGAGGAGCATTGACAAGGCCGAAAGACATGACAGTATATTCATAAGAACCATAGCTTGTTGTGAATGTTTTATTGGGAATATCTTGTTCATGAATACGAATCTGATGATAACCCATATGGAGGTCAAGCTTGGAGAATACTTGAGCACCCTTAAGTTGCTCAAAAAGCTCATTGATGTTAGGGAGTGGATACTTGTTCTTTATTGTCTTCTTGTTCAATGGACGGTAGTCGACGCAGAGTCATTCCGTTCCATCCTTATTCTTGACAAAAAGAACACCACAACCCCATGGAGATGAACTCGGTCTGATCAGACCCATGCACTATTGTTCATCGAGTTGTTTCTTCAACTCATTCAACGCCTCTGGTCCAAGCTTGTAAGGACGTTTGCAAACAGGTTCCTTGCCAGGCTCAAGATTGATAACGAATTCAACTGGCCGGTGAGAAGGCATTCTCAGAAGCTCTTCTGGAAAGACGTCTTGATATTCACAAACGACCAGAATCTGAGAGATGGCATTCAACTCACCCTTCTCATTGAGAGAAAACAGTCGAATGGTATCATCCCGAGCGGCATACATGATCACATCCTCAGACGAGTGTGTAAATTGAATCTTCCTGGCAGCACAATCAAGCTAAGCCTTGTGCCTAGAAAGCTAGTCCATGCCGAGAATTAGATCAATACCTGAGTCACCAAGAACAATTGGAGAAGACAGAAGTTTATAGTCACCCATGTTGATAACGGAATCCAGAACGAATACTCAAGAAGTCATTTGTTGGCCGGAGAAACAATTGACAAAGGTCTCGGCAATACTTGAGTAACCAAATCATGCATAGCCACAAAAGGTCTTGAAATGAAAGAATGCGATGCACTAGCATCAAATAAGACTTTTGCAGGAATATCATTAACAGGAAGGTTACCCATGATCACTTCTGAAGAATCCTCTGTCTGAGCTGCGTTCATCATGTTGACCTTAGCATGCTTAGGATTATGCTTGACCACTGCATTGCTGGCAGATCTCACAGGAGGAGGAGGTGGAAGGCGCCTTTGGTTGAAGCATTTGTTTGCATAGTGCCCTTTCTGCTGACACTTGTTGCAAGTAACCTCTGAGAGCGGACAATGATAAGGAGCACTTGACCTTGGAGTATGAGACTGTGCTTTGTTCTGATAGCCTGGGTTGGGTGTGTGGGAAGATCCACTACCACCTTTGCTCTTCTACTGGCAGGGCTGACGAAACGGAGGAGGAGGAGGCAACCAGAACTTCTGTTTCTTAGCTGCCACTTGAGATGAAGAAGAAGATTGAACTGCATCCCTAACTCTCTTCTTAGATGCCTCACACTTGAGCTGAGTAGCTTCTTTCTTTAGTGCCATGTTGTAGAATTCATCAAACTTGGTCAGCTCAAGAAGCATGAGAGCTAATTGCAGATCTTCTCTGAGGCCACCTCTAAATTGATAAATCATGCTCTTTTCATCAGGAACATCTTGTTTAGCGAAGCGAGCGAGTTTCTGAAACTGGATATTGTATTGATACACGGACATGCTGCCTTGCTTGAGATTGCGGAACTCCTCACACTTGCTCTCAGCAACACTTGGTGGGATGTGATGAGCTTTGAAGTCTCGACGGAAATCATCCCAGGTAATCACATGACCTCCTCTAGAATCTCTGTATTGTTAATACCACTCAGCAGCTTGGTCTTCGAGTTGAAACAAAGCAAACTTGACAAAGTCCTCAGGCCTGACATTGCTACACTCAAAATGTTTGCAGATATCCATGAGCCAGTCGTCGGCGTTTGTGGCCTCGAAACAGTTGCTGAAGGACTTCAACTGGTTTGCAAGGAACTGGTTGAGGGTAGCAAACTGAGGCTGATTGTTGCCTTGGCCTTGATTTCCTTGGTTGCCTTGCCCTTGGTTGCGCTCTTGCAAGAGTTGCAAAAGCATCTGAGTGTTGGTGTTGGTGGCTGCCATGAAAGCTTGCCATGCCCCCAGAGGTGGAGGTGGTGGCGGAGGGTCCGGATTCTGACGCGTTGGAGGAGCAATCCGGAAGAGGTTGACATCCGTTAGCATCTTGAAAGACATAAATTCAAGCTGCATCAATGGATCGAAATTGAAACATAAAGTCTTCACAATAAACATTCGAACAAGGATGAACGAATGAATTCCAAAGTAAGTCATCACACTTCCATTAAGGTTGAGAAGCCACTTAGATAAAGGTAGATGAATAAAACAACAAGGTACGAATATGAACAAATAAGTGGTAAGGATGACCCAATCACAAACCAAATATCTGCGGGAAGAAATACTAGAGCTACATGAATTCCCACCTATAAAACTCCCGAAACTTTCTGGTTATGCAATCAGGTGATGGGGATACAGGGGAAGCATAACATCTCACACAAAACTAGCAAATCCTACATCCATCTGTATCCATACTTCAACACATAACCAAGAAACCTTCGGAAATCATTTACCTCAACCTTCAAAAAGCATCTGTTATACGAGTTATGGCAATACTCCAGAACTCCCGCCCCAATACTCGGTGGCGTCGAGGTAATCTCACCAAAAACTGCATAAAATAGATTTTTGATGTCGGTGAACTTAGGTATTCCAGAACTTCAACGATAAAACTGTGATGACAACACCTCGGAGCTCAACTCCCCGGGACACTGCCATAACCCCTAAATGTCAGGAGGCAGCAAGAACAATGTTCTCGTCACAAAACCATCAGAACGATTTCAAGATACCCGCGTCATCCTAAAAACAATTCATGAAATTTGAGGAGAGAAGAGTCAAAACTCTACATCGGGAGGCCTCACCAGAGCGACGAAAGGGACTGAGGAGTAAAAAGAATCCTACTCTCCGATATATATAATCCTAAGACTGAAAACATTTTGTTCTAGACTCAACAACATCAGCGATTCGATCAAGCAGGGGGCTCCTAAGTCAGGGAAGGCTCTCATTACGAAATTGTAACACCCATAATGCGGCTATATCTCCCATGTGTCGGGGCACGACTTAGAGGCATAGCCGCATGGTAGGTCTGTCATAAGAGGGATAATCTTTACACGTCCCATGTACTGAATAAGAGAGGGATAAATAGTCGGCTTACAATTGCCACTTCACACGACACATAAATAATCCATACATCATCCAAGGTACAAACAAAGGTCCAACTACGGAGCCAAAATAAAGAAAGACAACCCCAAATGCTAGATCCCCGATCGTCCCAACTGGGCTCCTCTACTGATCATCCGGAAAAGAAACATAATAACGGCCCGAATCCTCGTCGAACTCCCACTTGAGTTCGCTAGCATCCCCTGCACTGGCATAATCGGCACCTGCATCTGTTTGGAAGTATCTGTGAGTCACGGGGACTCACCAATCTCACACCCGCGAGATCAAGACTATTTAAGCTTAAGTGTAGGAAAGGGTAGTGAGGTGGTGCTGCAGCAAAGCACTAAGCATATATGGTGGCTAACATACGCAAATGAGAGCGAGAAGAGAAGCAAAGCAGGGTCGAGAAGCTAATAGTGATCAAGAAGTGATCCTAAAGCTACTTACGTTCAAGCATAACACGAGACTGTGTTCTCTTCCCGGACTCCGCCGAAAAGAGACCACCATGGCTACACATGATGTTGATTCATTTTAATTAAGTTAAGTGTCAAGTTCTCTACAACTGGGTATTAACAAACTCCCATCTGCCCATAACCGCGGGCACGGATTTCGAAAGTTCAAAATCCTGCAGGGGTGTCCCAACTTAGCCCATCACAAGCTCTCACGGTCAACGAAGGATATTCCATCTCCCGGGAAGACCCGATCAGTCTCGGAATCCTGGTTACAGGACATTTTGACAATGGTAAAACAAGACCAGCAAGACCACCCGACTGTGCCGACAAATCCCGATAGGAGCTGCACATATCTCGTTCTCCGGGCACACCGGATAAGCAATCCGTACAACTAAAACCAACCCTCGAGTTTCCCCGAGGTGGCGCTACAAGGGCTCTAGTTTGGACCAACACTCAGAGGAGCACTGGCCCGGGGTTTTAAAATAAAGATGACCCTTGAGTCCGCGGAACCCAAGGGAAAAGGCTTAGGTGGCAAATGGTAAAACCAAGGTTGGGCCTTGCTGGAGGAGTTTTATTCAAGGCGAACTGTCAAGGGGTTCCCATTATCACCTAACCGCGAAAGGAATGCAAAATCAAGGAACATAACACTGGTATGACGGAAACTAGGGCGGCAAGAGTGGAACAAAACACTAGGCAGAAGGCCGAGCCTTCCACCCTTTACCAAGTATATAGATGCATTAAAGTAAATAAGATATAATAATGATATCCCAACAATATCCATGTTCCAACAAGGAACAAGCTTCATCTTCACCTACAACTAGCAACGCTATAGGAGGGGCTGAGCAAAGCGGTAACATAGCCAAACAACGGTTCGCTAGGAAAGGTGGGTTTGAGGCTTGACATGGCAATATGGGAGGCGTGATATAGCAAGTGGTAGGTAGCGCGGCATAGCAATAGAGCGAACAACTAGCAAGCAAAAATAGAAGTGATTTCGAGGGTAAGGTCATCTTGCCTGCAAAGTTCTCAGAGTTGTCGAAAGCTTGATCCTCATTAGCGTACTCAACAGGTTCCTCAATCACGTACTTGTCTCCCGGCTCTACCCAAACAAGAACACAAGCAAAGGACCAACAATCAATCATGGTGCAATGCACAAGAAACATGATGCAAAACATGGCATGATATGCAAGATAATGATATGTAATGCATATGCATGCTTCGGAAGGGAAAGAATGAACAAGGCATCAACTTGGAAAACCAAGTGTGCCGCTGGAAAGATGAGATGATTTCGGTCGAAATCGATATAAAGATCACCGGAACTGGATGCACGATTTGCAAATGGCAAGCAAAACAAGAATGACACAATTCTGCGATTAACAGCATGATGCCATCTAGAATGCAACAAGAAACTAAGCTACTGCACTCCAACATAGCAAAAACGTCTATGGAGGTGATGTACACAACATGCTTGACAAACATGAACACTGAGCTACGGCTAAATCACACAAGAGTAGGTTCAAACAAGCATGGCAAAAGTGCAAAAGATATCAGCTTCACAGACTTTGGTGAAAATACTAACATGCCAGAAATAACATCAGGAAGCAATGTTTAGAGCAAGCAAAAAACATGCTACCGGAAGATATCATAGCAAACAAAGGCATGGCATGAATCTACTAAATGCATAGATCAAAAGTAACATACTAATCATGAGCCTAAAAGGCACATCAGATATAATGGCACCCATGTAAACATAGCAAGTTTTATTAATAGTTTCCGACTTAGCAGAAAACTGAGCATGGCATAAACAGAATTATGAAGGCATCTTTGCGAGCTCAACACACTCATCACAAAGCCTTGCATGACAAAACAAGCATACCAACAACAATATGACATGTTCATACAGCTAACCATGGCAAGATCAAGTTCATAACATGCATGGATCACTAGCAACAATGATGGCAAAATTGATTAACATTTAAACAATCTGCTAGGAACATTTTATAGCAAAAGTAGAGCAAGAACAGGACATGCTTGGGCATTCCATAATTGCAAACAGGGGCATGGATGGATAGAGCATAACCATATGTTCAAAACACCCTTACTGAATATATGGAAAACAAGCATGGATCTCACTGTAGCATCAAGTTTACATGGCAAAAAGATAACAGCAGGAAAATGACTTAGTAAAATCCTAAGTCCGTGAAAATAGCAATATCACGAGGCCTAGTTTGCATTCTTGTGCTAGTCACCACATTGATCAAAAAAATAATGGAAATCACCCCTGTAAAGATGCCATGGCATAGTTCAAAACACATGTAGAGCTCATGCCCATATGAAGCACACATCAAATGTGACAAAAATGACAAATCACCATAAACTGATAACTAACAGCAGTAAATATTTTATAGCCCTCTTGCATCAATGATTTGGGCATCCAGACGAACTGAAACAAGAATGCCACAATGGAATGAAATGAAGAGCATCTCACAATGAACATTTTGATATATCATCCACATGAAACGGAGCTACGTTCAGGGAGTTATGATGCAATGAACAGAGCATAAAATCATCACAGAAAAAGACTTCATGGGAAAACAGGGCCAACCTCCTCCCAGATCTAGGGTTTGCACGGATCCCGAGGTTGTCCGGAGATGCTCCGGTGACGGAGAAGGAGACGGAACGGCGGCTGGAGTGGAGGTGGAGGGCGACGGACTGTGGCGGGACAACGACGGGCAGCGTTGGAGCTTGAGGCGCAGCGGCTGGCGGCGAGTGTGGCGACGCGAGGCAGCGGCCGGTTGGCGGGACAACGGCGGGGCGGTTGAGCAGCGCACCGGTGGCGAGGAAACGGCGAGCGAGGTGGCGAAAGGGCGGCGGGGCGCGCGGGCGGCGCTGGAGGAGCCGGGCGGCGGCTCGGGCTCTGGGGCCCGGTTGCAGTCCTGGCGGGCCGGCGGCGCGCGCGGTGGCCAGGGAGCCACATGGCGCATCCCGGTTGGCTAAGGGGCGGTGGCGATTTTTGTCCAGCGGGATCCATACGTGTCCGGCGGCGGCGGGGGGAGGATTTTAGGGTTTCATCTGCGTGAAAAATGAAGCGGATCACATATTTATAGATAGAAGGAGGTGGGAGTGTCCAAATAGGGGATCACCCACACGATCGTGATCCAATGATGGAGGGCATGGAAGTGGTTTGGATGGGTTATTGGGCCGTTTTGGAGGGGTGTTAGGCTGCAACACACATGAGGCCTTTGCGGTTCCCCGGCTAACCGTTGGACTATCAAACAGACTCCAAATGGTATGAAATTTGACAGGCGGTCTACCCGTGGTGTACCAAGGCCACTTGGAAAATCTCGGTGCATTCCGAGAATGTTTAACACCCGCTTACGAAAAGAGGCAATAGGGGTGCGCCGGTGCACGTAGGAGTGTCGGATTGCAACATGGACAACGGGGGAAATGCTCGGATGCATGAGACGAACATGTATGCAAATGCGGTGCACATGATGACATGATATAAAATTCATGACATGAACAAAATGCAAAACGAAGAAAAACCCAACCACGAAGGAAATCTCAAAACTTAAAGCCAAAAATGGCAGAGTCGGAGTTACAACTATGGCAAGTTACATCCAGGGTGTTACACACGGAGACGCGTAAAACCCTAGTCCTGCTTTGATGTATATTTGAGTGTTCTTCTGTTCTTGAACTAGCTGTGGTGTCTGTCTAGTCCAAAAGATCCCAATCCCTCTCCAGTACACATCGGGCCTCCTTTTATAGACAAAAGGGGTCGCCACAGTGGCACACAAGAGGTGGAAAGGTGTACAGGGGCTGAGTCCATCCCATGGCATCGTCGGACAAACGCATTTAATGCGCTGCCGACATGCCCCTCTTGCTTTATTGGGGACGACAAAGAAGCTCGTCCCAGCTGTCATCGCCTCGCCTGGCTCCGACGCACGTCCAAGCTAACGAGGCGTTGTAGCTCCACGTTGGCCAACTGCTAGGCTGGCGCGGTGGTGGAGCTTTCATGAAGATCTGCATGCCACCACGCAGGTGCTTGCTGAGGTGGTGTGGAGGCCGCGCGCTCCCACGCAGATGCCTGCTCAGCTGGTCGAGCTAGCAGCTTGGTGGGAGCAGCGGTGGAGTCTTGGCAGGAGTGAGCCTGGCTACGGCCCCGCAGGTGTCTTCGGCAAGGGCCTTGCTGGGGCCCGCAATAGTCTTGCCGCGGCACCGCGGTTGTCCTCGGCAAGGATCTTGCCGGGGGTCTCGTGGACTTCCTTGGCAAGGATCTCGCGAAGGATCGTCATCTTCTGGTTCTCACCTGATCTTGTGTATTTATGATCTCTACAAAGATATGCATGCCACCACGGAGGTTCCTCGCGAGCCTTGGTTCCAATGTGGCTGATGGTGTTGGAACCCCTTGGGCTCAAGGGTGGCGCACTCTGCTGGCGTCAAGCAAGTTGCCCCAGCAAGGATCTTGCCGAGGCTGTGGAAGCCACCCCGGCAAGGGTCTTGCCGGGGGAGTCCACCTCGCCCTCTTGCTCTCTTTGTGCCTCTAGTCTTGGCGTTGCTTTGGTCGTCTTGTGTTCCAGCTTCCATCCTCTACCCTGCTCAGTGTGGCCGTGGGCGCGGCTCTGACTGCCCGTGCAGAAGTAAAGGGGTGCAAAAGGAGAGCCCCTACTTTTGTACACCAACAGTGATGAAGATGAGGATGTGGGCATTGGGTGCACAAGCCTGTGATGAATGACGACTTTTGGGAAAGTCAGCACCCCAATTCTCCTTTGTTCACTCATCTGCAACAAATTCTGCAGTCCCCCGTGCAAACTGAAGTTCAAATGGGTTCTGAAGAAACTCACCCCACTCCGTCTATTCATGACGAGATTCCAACCACTAGTGTTGATGTTCAAGTTGATGAAGAATTGAAGACCCAAGCTGCCACTGACGAAGGCACTGAAATTCCTCAACCTGTGGATCCTGAGATTGCGGTTCCTGATGTTGTGATGCAATTAACTGATACTCCTCAACCCAAGCCAAAGGATCCTTTCTCAAAGAAGAAAAAAATTAAGGCCGATGACTTTTTCCACGAGCATGTATTCTTCACGGATTACAACCCATGTGACTTTACTCGTCTTCGCGGGAAGCATTTCTGGACTGCCAGCCAAGCCAACTTCTATTCTTCACTGCTTTTCAACAAAGACAATGTCTTCGACCATGAGCATATTCCTCACGTGGACATGGAATCACTGCCTTGCTTCACTCCAGTCCTCAGTGTTCTTCATGACGCTGGACTGCTCAACTTTTGCACTGATATTGTTGATTTGAATGAAGAGCTAATTCTTCAGTTCTATGCAACGCTGCACATCACAAGATATGCTTCTGATGTGAACTCTTGGGTATTGGACTGGATCATAGAGGATACTCACTTCAAAGCACTGGCCTCTGAATTGCTTCATGCCCTGCCTGTCAGTCCTCCCCTTGAAGGCGCTCGTTGCCTATACCATGAACCTGAACTTACAGCTCACTACATGCAAGTGTTGATGAAGACACTGAAGCCCGGTCAAGCCCCAAGGACCAAATTCTTCGTGAAGGAATTGATGTTTGTGCCTAGAATTGTCTATCGCATTCTGTCGAAGACATTGAGTCCAATAAAAGGCCACGACTCGAATGATGAAGAAGTCATTGGGATCATGAAGAATCTGCTATTCAATATCATACATGGCATTCCTATCAACTACCATGATTTCTTCATGAGGACTCTAGCAAATGTTGCACTCTCTCCATTTGAGTTGAAGCCTTACGCTGCCTGGATTATGAGATTCCTCAGAACAAGGTCTTCACTCAACTAGAAGGCTGATTTTCAAAATCATCTCAGCTACTTGCCCCCCATCGAAGTCCTCAAACAGACATTTTCCTCGGCTGATGAAAAGGGCAAGGCCACTTCTGTTATTGATGAAGGCATTCTTCCATTGGATGGTCAGTTCCGCAAAGCTGCATCCTACTCCACCAATGATGACTCTACCACTCATGACTCTACCGCAAATGCTTCAAATCAAAATCCTCAAGGCATAGCTCCAAGGGTGATGACTGATCGTGAGTTTCTCCTTAGTCTTCACCAGAAGGTCGATCGCAACCACAAATGGGTTAAGCATCAGTTTGCTTCTATTCTTCACAACATGACTGCTACACACAATCAAGTGAAGAAAAACCATTACTACCTCCATGAAGTCTTCGGTCGCACCTGGGCTGTTCTGTCACACCTGTATGGTGAAGAAGATCTGAAGCAAATGGGTCTCAAGCAGGACTTTGACTGGTCTCAGCCACCAGCGAAGAAATTCAAGAATACCAAAGTTCCTTCCTAGGTAGCCAGCTCATATTCTTCATCATGTGAGACTGATGAGCATGAAGATTTGGACGACACTATGGCAGGCCCTACCTCAACAACCGACCCCAACAATGTTGTCGCTCCTTCATCGACTCAGTGATGATATTCTTCAGGGGCGTTAGTCCTCATTTTTTGACCCTTTTGGTCATTCGATGACAAAGGGGGAGAAATTTGAGTTAGTCTTCAAGCGGGTCTATTTATATGGGCGTTTTTTTGCGAAGTTACAACTCTCGTACTTTTGAAGACTCTGGTGGATCGAGTTGTAAACTTAAAACCCAATTCTGATCTGATACTTTTGTTGTGTTCTTCTGCATGCTTATTCCTCATGTATGTTAATGCACGCATGCTGAATTACATTAGTCACCATATTTCATCATGCATTTCAAATTCTTCATATTATATGTTAAGTGCGTGTATGAATTATAAGATATAGGGGGAGGTCTCCATGATTCTACTCTTCAAGTGTGCATTGCTTCAAAAGCAAATTCCTCACTATGCACATCTTCATTGGGAGTTCTTCTATATCTTGCAATCAAATTCATCAATATCACTATTTACACTTCATATGTTTATCCCCGTTGAAAACTTAACCTATATTGTCATCAATCACCAAAAAGGGGGAGATTGTAAGTGCATCTAGTGCCCCTTAGTGATTTTGGTGTATTGAAGACTTATAGGCTAAGGGACTGATGCATTTGTCAGTGTACACAGGTCTATAAGTCTATGAGGAGTTTGATATTTACAGAGAAAGTCGACCCCTAAAAATGAAGTTCTTTGATTGAAGACTTTGGATTTCTGAAGACTTTGAAAGTGAAGAAATTGGTGTGATCGTGAAGACTTGGTATTCGTTCGAGGAACATGCAGCGTGAAGACTTTTGTTTTCGTAGTTTGTTTTTTCTCTTTCTTGAGTCATAGGGAACACCGTACTGTTAAAGGGGGTCGAGGAAATACTAAGAAAAAGTTTCCAAGTGATGCTCAACTCAAAATCCTACACCTACCAATCCCTTCGAGTGAAGCCATTGGAAATCTCATGCAGTTTAGTTAATTTCTTCAGTGACAGAGACGAAGTTCTCCTGGTCTCAGAGGAATTTGTTCTAAGTGAGTAGTTAGGAATTCGCCAGTGCGGATTGCCTACAAGTGAGGAACATGATAGCCCTGAGGAATTTGATAGTCAAATTTCCGACTGTTGTTGTGCTATGCGCCAGCTGTCCCAAAATATCTCCCCACCTAACGGTCATATCATTGAAGGGCTGCTCCCTAGGCTATAAATAGCCGCCCCCCTACAACCACTACCTGGTTGGCTGCTCTGAGAGAAACTGACACCTGTCATTTGAGAGCATCCATCCTCCGAGGACTTTGAGCGAAAATCATCAAGTGAGGAAAACCCAAATGCAAACACCTACAACCCAAAGTGATTGAGCATCACTGACGAGATTGATCCTGCATGGATCTGACGCTTGTTACCTTTGATGACTGTGCATCTTTCAGACGGTTAGGCGTCATGGTCTAGAGCATCCAAGAGGAAATTGTGGATCACCGAGTGACCGAGTTTGTGAAGGTTTGGAAGTCACCTGAAGACGTACCACGAGTGATTGGACGAGGTCTGTGTGACCTTAGCTCAAGGAGAATATAGTGAGGACTATGTGTCCTCAGGTTTAAATACCTAGCCGCTCCAACCAGATGTACAACTTTCACAGCAGTTGGAACTAGTCTACCTTATCACTGTCTTCACCAAGCCTACTGGTTCTATTTCCTCAACTCTTCATTTTCCTCATTACTGTGTTGTGTGCTTGTTCATATCTGTTCGAAGACTTTGACTAAAGACTTTCTCAATTTCCTTAGTTCAATTTCTTCACTCTGTTTGTCTTCATCCTGTTTTATCATGTGCTTACACTTTCTGTACTCTATGTCTGTTTTCATTTCATCATGATATCCATGTTTATGTTATGTCATGTATGCATCTGAGAATTTATTCTGCTGCAAGTAGTTCTTCACTCAGGAATTTCCTCACCCTGAAATTCCTCAGTGAAGAATTTATAAAAATCGCCTATTCACCCCCCTCTAGTCGACTTAATGCACTTTCACTTATTTTGTCACTTTCATATACTAGTGGGAAATTTTCATTATAGAACTTGGCTTGTGTACTCCAATGATGGGATTCCTCAAATGCCCTAGGTCTTCATGAGCAAGCAAGTTGGATGCACACCCACTTAGTTTCTTTTGTTGAGATTTCATGCATTTATAGCTCTGGTGCATCCGTTGCATGGCAATCCCTACTCACTCACATTGACATCAATTGATGGGCATCTCCATAGCCTATAGATACACTTAGTTGATGTGAGGCCATCTTCCTCCTTTTTGTCTTATCCACAACCACCAATCTATTCCACCTATAGTGCTATGTCCATGGCTCACGCTCATGTATTGCGTGAAAGTTGAAAAGGTTTGAGATTACTTAAGTATGAAACAATTGCTTGGCTTGTCATCGGGGTTGCACATGATTTGAATATTTTGTGTGACGAAGATGGAGCATAAGCAAACTATATGATTTTCTAGGGATGAACTTTCTTTGGCCATGTTATTTTGAGAGGACATAATTACTTTGTTAGTATGCTTGAAGTATTATTATTTTTATGTCAATATTAAACTTTTGTCTTGAATCTTTCGGATCTGAACATTCATGCCACAATAAATAAAATTACATTGATAAATATGTTAGGTTGCATTCCACATCAAAAATTCTATTTTTATCATTTACCTACTCAAGGACGAGTAGGAATTAAGCTTGGGGATGGTTGATACGTCTCCAACGTATCTATAATTTTTGATTGTTCCATGCTATTATATTATCTGTTTTGGATGTTTAATGGGCTTTAATATGCTCTTTTATATTATTTTTGGGACTAACCTATTAACCGGAGGCCTAGTGCTAGTTTTTGTTTTTTTTTCCTATTTCAGTGTTTCGCCGAAAAGGAATACCAAATGGAATCCAAACAGAATAAAACATTCACAATAATCTTTCTTGGACCGAAAGCAAACCAGGAGAATTGGAGTGGAAGTCTGGAACTCCATGAGGCGGCACGAGGCAGGAGGGCGCGCCCTGGGGGGTAGGCGCACCCCCACCCTCGTGGGCCCCACAGAGCTCCATCGACATACTTCTTTCGCCTATATATACGCTTATACCCTAGAAACATCAGGGGGAGCCGTGCAACCAATTTTCCACCACTCCAACCTTTTGTACACGTGTGATCCCATCTTGGGGCCTTTTCCGGTGATCTGCCGGAGGGGGAATCGATCATGGAGGGCTTCTACATCAACACCATAGCCTCTCCGATGAAGCGTGAGTAGTTTAACACAGACCTTCGAGTCCATAGTTATTAGCTAGATGGCTTCTTCTCTCTCGTTGATCTTCAATACAAAATTCTCCTCGATGTTCTTGGATCCGATGAATTGTGAGTTTAGGAACTTGATTATCTATGAATATTATTTGGTTCTTCTCTAAATTCTTATATGCATGATTTGATATCTTTGCAAGTCTCTTTCAACTATCGGTTTAGTTTGGCCTACTAGATTGATCTTTCTTGCAATGGGAGAAGTGCTTAGCTTTGGGTTCAATATTGTAGTGTCCTTTCCCAGTGATAGTAGGGGCAGCAAGGCACGTATTGTATTGTTGCCATCGAGGATACAATGATGGGGTTTATGTCATATTGCTTGAGTTTATCCCTCTACATCATGCCATCTTGTTTACTGTGTTACTCTGTTCTTATGAACTTAATACTCTAGATGCATGCTGGATAGCGGTCGATGTGTGGAGTAATAGTAGTAGATGCAGAATCGTTTCGATATACTTGACATGGACGTGATGCCTATATTCATGATCATTGCCTTAAATATCTTCATAACTATGAACTTTTCTATCAATTTCTCAGCAGTAATTTGTTCACCCACCGTAATACATGCTATCATGAGAGAAGCCACTAGTAAAACATATGGCCCCCGGGTCTCTTTCTTATTATGTTGCATCTGTTTTATTATCGTATGTCGTTTACAATTTTGCAATCTTACTTTCCTATCTATACAACAAAATACCAAAATTATTTATCTTACTATCTCTATCAGATCTCACTTTCGCAAGTGACTGTGAAGGGATTGACAACCCCTTTATCGCGTTAGTTGTGAGGTTCTTGATTGCTTGTGCAGGTACTAGGTGACTTGTGCGTTGTCTCCTATTGGATTGATACCTTGGTTCTGAAAAACTAAGGGAAATACTTACGCTACTTTGCTGCATCATCCTTTCCTCTTCAAGGGAAAACCAACACATGCTCAAGAGGTAGCAGATGTCCATCCAACGACCGCCGTGTTTCTTCAGTCTTTGATCTTCCTGCTACAGCCGCCCAAACCAGCACTGGCGGGACTGCCTGCTCCCTCTTCCCGTGGATGGCTGTGCTGCCACCAGGCCATCCCTCTACACACCTGCACATCCTGTTGTTTTCTGGCGACGTCAGCCTCACCCCGCAGCCGACAAGTCAGCGCTCGTACTCCGCTCAGTGTGGGCATCCGTTGCGGTGGCTTCGCCAGCTCCGGGTCGTTCCCTTCTTGGGCCTCGCCTACCGGAAT
>NC_041382.1:257189162-257190507 GCF_002162155.2 Triticum dicoccoides
CCCGCTGTCAGCTCGGGCCCACCAGCTGTATCTTCACAAGCAAGGAAGTGCTTCCTTGTTATGCACAAAAAATGAATACTCCCCCTGCTAGCTGGGACCAACCGTAGCGGGACGCTAACTTGTGGGCCTACTAATTTGACGGGGACGGAGGGCTTTGTCAACTTAGTCAATATGAATGATTTTAACTCCAGTGACCGTACAATGTCCATCCAACGGCCTTAGTGCTTCTTCAACCTCTGGTCTTCTTGCTCCAGCCGCCCAAACCAGTGCCGGTTGTGCCGCCTGCTCCTGCCTCTCGTGGCAGGCTGTGCTGCCGCAGAGGCCTCACCACCCCCTACTACTCCCGCCGCTGGCCAGGCCATCCCTCTACTCACCCAAACCCCATGTTATTTTATGGCGAAGGCAACCTCATACCACAGCCGAACCAGTGAACCCTCGTACTCCTCTCTGCGTGGGCATCCACTGACGCGTCTTCCCCAGCTCCGCGTCATCCCCTTCCTTGGTCTCGCCATCATCCACCTCCCTGGTGCTCTCAGCGTGGCGTGGTCAACGTGGTCAAGGAACAACTTCCATCGGAAGAGTACTGTACGTGGAGAGGCTGACAGCTGGGTCCACGGCCGCAGCAAGGAAGTGCCTCCTTATTACGTGAAAAATAATGATTCCTCCACCTGACAGCAAGGACCCACCAGACGGGCCACCGTATTTCATGAAAAAAATGTTTCCCCCATGATTGCTGGGACCCACCAGCTACATCTTCGTATGCAAGGAAGTGCGTCCATATTACAGGCAAAAAAATGATTCGCCCCCTAACTGCTGGGAACCACCAGCTACATCTTTGCACGCAAGGAAGTGCCTGATAGTAGGGACCCACCTGGTCGAAGCGTACGTAGCGTTGTCATTCTGGTCACGAACGTGTACGTACATACTGGTCGATCGGTCTGTCTGCAGGCTGCAGCAATGAATCATGGCCGTGTAAGGAAGGGCATGTGTCGTAGTAGAGGCGCGAACGTAGAATGTCACGCAGTCCCATTAATATCGTGTACACATACGTACATCGGCCAGGGTGCAAGAAAGTAAATACGGCCACGTACGTAGATACGGACGGGGTCTCGAACGCCTACTCGCGCATATGTACAGCCAGGGCTCGTGTACATGGCTGGGTCAGAACGGAGAAACTGCGTCGTCATCGTGTTCATGGGGAGGCAATGGAATGCTTCGTGTTCATCGGGAGGCAACAGAATACGTCGTGTTCATCGGGAGCTAGCTGGCTTGGACGGAACAGCCGATCGAAACGACGCCTCGTGTACGGTAGAACGAAGGAAACGGCCTTGTGTTCGACCTACCA
>NC_041382.1:257190752-257201685 GCF_002162155.2 Triticum dicoccoides
GGGGGGGGTCTGGCGTAGCGCAAAACGAAGGAAACACTACTAGGAAAAGGCCTACTAGTGGCGCACCTGTTTTGCCTACTAATGGCGCACTACAGGTGCGCCACTAGCATCACGCCATTAGTATTTTTTACTAATGGTGCACCATGGGTGCGCCATTAGTATCTGGTATACTAATGGCGCACCGCGCAGTGTGCCATTAGTATGTCCCACGGTGCACCATTAGTATACCTCCCAGGGGCCATATTTACCCATATGCTCTGGCTTACTAATGGCGCACTAGTTGATGATGCGCCACTAGTGTGCTCTGGCTTACTAATGGCGCACTAGTTGGTGGTGCGCCACTAGTATGAATATTAGGGATTTTTTTCTTTTCTAATTTTTGCACAAGTTACAAAATATAGACAGCACCACACAGCAACAGCAGATTCATCGAATACAATAGAAGATTAGTTTCCGAATACAATTCATCATATTAGTCTCCAAATTCAAAAGACCGAACAAAGATAGAACATTACGAGTCTCGAGACCGGGAGTAGCGAGTTTGTCTTCACATTACAAGTCGATATCGATCATCTAAACTACCATCACATAGAAGAGAGTTGCGGTCATCACGATGAGCATCATCGCGATGAAACTGGTCTTCATCCGGTTCCTCCTCCGCTCCCTCCTCTCTCCCGGTAGATAGCGCATATCTAGATTCCGCCTCCGCCCTAGTGGTGTACCCTTTGTAACTGTTACCGCTGAAACGGTGAACCTGTCTCTGACACTCCTCCCAGTCGTCGTAGACTCCGGGAACCTTACCCTTGTACACGACATACGACGACATCTCTATGCACTAGCCAAACAAAACGTTAGTAGCAATTCACAGACAATACATAAGCAATCTATAAGTATGCAACAAAAGGATTGAAGAGAAAAGCAAGACATTAATAGCATGATTCATGGTCCTACTAATAAATAACATCAATTACATCTAAGTTGAACGACTGTCCAAACCAAAGAGACATACAAGTTCATTAAAGTTTAATTACAACATGAGCTAATCGATATTTCAGAACTACACATAGCATCACTACTTTCGACTCGACTCAGGGACCGGAGCATGGATGAAGCCTCCGTCTCTCGTGATGGTCATGAAATCGCGGGCGTTGTCAGCCTGCATTTGTAGCGTTGTGTCTATCTCACTGTTGGACAGTTGATATCTGAGGTAGAACTGCCCCGAGGTACGAAGGACATCCTGATGTATGATTTCCGCAAACTCCGACTGGATGCAAAAGAATTCTTGTCTGATGTCCGTGTCCTGGATTGCCGACAATCTTGCGGCCCAATCTTTGAGATTATTTGGTAGCATAAGGTGATTATGGTCCCGTACGATCGCCCGCATGTGATGGAGGGCGTAGTAGGCATCCTTATGACCGCCAGGCGGCTGCTTGACGCAGGGGAACGTCATAGTGTGGGCAAACACGTTCTTGCCATACCAATGAACTGGCCTAGTGAAGGTGCCTCCAGATCTGGCATAGCCGGGGAGAACATCATCAAGAACTTTCTTGATATTTATGTAGTCTGTCTTCGACTGACGGTCTGAGTTGAAATACGTGTGTAACGCCCTCGATGCGGCTATATCTCCCACATGTCGAAGCACGACTTAGAGGCATAACTGCATTGAAAGCAATGTCGCAAGTGAGGTAATCTTCACAAACAACCCATGTAATACATAAGGAAAAAAGATACATAGTTGGCTTACAATCGCCACTTCAGACAATTACATGAATAAAGCATTACATCATCCAAATACACTCAAGGCCCGACTACGGAACCAAAATAAAAGAAGAACCCGAAATGCGACACGGTCCCCGATCGACCCCAACTGGGCTCCACTACTGATCAATTAGAACGGAACAACACAAAGGACAAGATATTCATCGAACTCCTCCGGAGCTTGGTTGCGCCATCTGCTCGGACTCATCGGCACCTGCAAGCTGGTTTTGGAAGTATCTGTGAGCCACGGGGACTCAGCAATCTCACACCCTCGCGATCAAGACTATTTAATCTTATGGGTAAGGCAAAAGGTATGAGGTGGAGCTACAACAATCAACTAGCATATATGGTGGCTAACATACGCAAATGAGAGCGAGAAGAGAAGGCAAAGCACGATCGAGAAACTATGATCAAGAAGTGATCCTAGAACAACCTACGTCAAGCATAACTCCAACACCGTGTTCACTTCCCGGACTCCGCCGAAAAGAGACCATCACGGTTACACACGCAGTTGATGTATTTTAATTAAGGTCAACTTAGGTTTTCTACAACCGGACATTAACAAATTCCCATCTGCCCATAACCGCGGGCACGGCTTTTGAAAGTTCAAAACCCCGCAGGGGTGTCCCAACTTAGCCCATCACAAGCTCTCACGGTCAACGAAGGATATTCCTTCTAGCGGGAAGACCCGATCAGGCTCGGAATCCTGGTTGCAAGACATTTCGACAATGGTACAATAAGACCAGCAAAGCCACCCAGATGTGCCGACAAATCCCGATAGGAGCTGCACATATCTCGTTCTCAGGGCACACCGGATGAGCCAGACGTCGGGTGGGCCAGCCCAGAGTTGCCCCTGGTAGCTCCGGACATCGCTCAGTTTGGACCAACACTCAGACGAGCACTGGCCCGGGGGTTTAATAAAGATGACCCTTGGGCAGGCCTACCCAAGGGAAAGAAAAAGGCTAGGTGGCGAATGGTAAAACCAATGTTGGGCCATGTTGGAGGAGTTTTATTCAAGGCAAACTGTCAAGGGGTTCCCATTATCACCCAACCGCGTAAGGAACGCAAAATCCGGGAACATAACACCGATATGACGGAAACTAGGGCGGCAAGAGTGGAACAAAACACCAGGCATAAGGCCGAGCCTTCCACCCTTTACCAAGTATATAGATGCATTAATTAGATAAGAGATATTGTGATATCCCAACAAGTAAGCAATGTTCCAACAAGGAATGAATCTCCATGTTCCAACAAGGAACAACTTCAATCTTCACCTGCAACTAACAACGCTATAAGAGGGGCTGAGCAAAGCGGTAACATAGCCAAACAACGGTTTGCTAGGACAAGGTGGGTTAGAGGCTTGGTTCAACAATATGGGAGGCATGATAAGCAAGTGGTAGGTATTGCAGCATAGGCATAGCAAAAGAGCGAGCAACTAGCAAGCAAAGATAGAAGTGATTTCGAGGGTATGATCATCTTGCCTGAAATCCCACAAGGAAGAAGAACGAGTCCATGAAGAAGATAAACGGATGTAGATGAACGGGACCTCACAAACGCGACGTTACCGAAACAACCTGAAGAAGCAAACACCGGAAAGAAGCACACAACATAGTAAACAAACCAACACATGAACATGGTATGATATGCGAGATGCGGTATGCGATGCATATGCAAGATTTGACAAGGAATGAATGAACCTGGCCTCAACTTGGAAATCCAAGGGTACCACTGGAAAGGTGAGGTGATTTCGGTTGAAATTGATATAAAGAACACCGGAATCGGAGACACGGTTTGGAAATGGCAAGAAAAACAAATATGGCACCGGTCTGCGATAAACAGCAAGTAGCCATCTAAATGCATCAAGATAATAATGCTACAGCACTCAAACATGGCAACAAAATACATTGCAGGGATCCAATCATTATGCTTGACAAAAGACGAACACTGAGCTACGGCCAATTCATCCATTAACAGGTTCAAACAAGCATGGCAAAAATGCATTTGGCAAACAGATTTCAGACTTAGTGAAATTAACACTTGTCTAGAATTTCAGAACAGATAGCACTCTTCGGAGCATGAAAACTATATGCTACAGGGCCTGAACATGGCAAAGTAAAGCATGACATGGAGCTACTCAAAGAGCTTAACAAAAGTCCCTTAGTGACCTTGAGCCAAAAGGGATCAGAAAATACAATTGCAAGCATGTTAACATGGCAAAAACATAAACAGATCACCGACTTGGAGAAAAACTGGAGCATGCAAAACAAATATCAAGTAGGCATGTTTACGAGCTCGATGCACTCACTACAGAGCAAGGCATGGCAATATAAGCATACACCCATTAAGAATACACAAAATACAAGCTAGACATGGCAAGAACAATAACATAGCATACACGGATCAACTACAAGATCCTCGGCAAAATCGCTAACAAGTAGACAATCTGCCCATATTAACGAAATAGCAAAAGTAGAGCTCGATTGACTCAAGCTAGGATGCTCCATAATAGCAAACAAAGACATGGATGGATATAGCACAACAAGATTAACAACTCATCCTTACTGATCATCCTCAAAAGAGGCACGGATCACTAGGAAACAACAAGAACATATGGCATATTGAAATAAACAGATCAAGGACTTAGTGGAAATGCTAAGTCCTTGAAATCAGCATTAACGAATGCTCCACTTTGCAAGCTTGTGCTAGTCACCACATACATCACAAAAATACATGGATTGCACCACTGGATAGATGGCAAAACATATAACAAAACTCATGAAGAGCTCATGGGCATATCATGCACACAATAATCATGGCAAAAAATAACAAATGTCTAATTGGAGCAGCAGATCTGACAATTATCTCAAATAGCATTCTTCTAACCGCATTCGGGCATCAAGATGAACTCAAATTAAAATGATGCAATGAGATGAAATGATGTACTCTCTAAGGCGAACATTTTGATATGCTATATGCATGAATCGGAGCTACGGATGCAAAGTTACGACATGATGAACATGGGCATTTGAAACATGGAAATCTAGGGGACTTAGTAGAAATTGGACCTCCAGATCTAGGGTTCTTGGCACGGATTTCGATGCAGCACGGATCTCGTCGGAGAGACTCGCTGGAGAGCGGCCGGAGACGAGGAGGAGGTCGAGGGAGGCCGGGGAAGGAGAGGTCCGGTGAGGTCGGGGCGCCGGAGTCCGGCGGGATCGGCAACCGGCGACGGATGCGGCGTGTCGGGGCGGCGCCGGAGCCGCAGGTGGCGCTGGCGAGGCCGCCGGCCGGCACGAGATGAAGGCGGCGGCGAGGACCCGGCAACTTCGAGGTGGGCGAGCGCGGGCGGGCGGCGCCCGTGCGGCGGCGGCGGCGGGATGGGCGACGGGGGCCCGGATCGGGCTCCGTGGGCCGGCGGGCGCGAGGCGAAGTGGGGCGACAGGTGGCGCGCACGGAGTGGCGGGGAGCGGCAGCGGGGCGACGAAGCAGCTCCGGATTTGTCCGGGTGAGGTGGCGGCGGCGGCGGACATTGTCCGGCGCGGTGGGGGTTTTCGTCCCACGGCGCGAGGGGAAGAAGCTAGGGTTTGTACCGCGAATATTTCGGAGGGGATCACATATATATAGGTAGAGGGAGCTAGGAGAGTCCAAATGAGGTGTGGTTTTCGGCCACGCGATCGTGATCGAACGACCGAGATGATGGAGGAGGTTTTGGTGGGTTTTGGGCCAAATTGGAGGGGTGTTGGGCTGCAACACACACGAGGCCTTTTCGGTCCCTCGGTTAACCGTTGGAGCATCAAACGAAGTCCAAATGGTACAAACTTGACAGGCGGTCTACCGATAGTAAACCAAGGCCGCTTGGCAAGTCTCGGTCCAATCCGGAAATGTTTAACCTCCACACACGAGAGAAAGGTAGAAATGACCACCGGGTGACATAGGAGCGCCGGATTGCAAAACGGACAACGGGGAAAATGCTCGAATGCATGAAACGAACATGTATGCAAATGAAATGCACATGATGACATGATATGCAATGCATGACACGCAAGCAATGACAACGCAACAACAGCGAATAACTGGACGGCACCTGGCACATCGGTCTCGGGGCATTACAAGGTGGCCATGGAATATTTCCGACTTAAGAGGATGAGTGTGCAATGTGTGTCACTGCACAAAACACGGAATGTTAGAAAAAGAACGATCGAAATCTAAGAAATGATATGTTATGGGGCGGTGAGGGGATGACTTACTCAGGAAAGTAAGGCACGAGGAAGTTATCCTTATCTGGGTTTGACAGAATGACGCCTTCGAGGTAAGAACTCGCGACTTGCCGGTCCCCAACACTGTCCAAGATCTTGGCACGCATGTAGAAGGGGTCGACTATCACGATGTCTGGGGTCTTGTCTCTAATGATCCGCATCTCCATACTCAGCAAAAATAGCCGAACGAAGGTGTAGTGCAGCGGATGAAGGTTAAACATAGCGAAGATGTCATCAAACCGCAGGACGATCGTACCCCCGATGGCGTTATCCACAAAGCCCTTGCCCTCGGGCACCTTGGCCACGAAAACCGGGTATGCCACATCATTCTTGGAGTGACGCCGCTTCTCCAAAGAAAGAACACTGTCATGCAGACTCCTCATAGCACCGGTTGCAGCATTGAGCAGATTAGTCGGTAGCATCGGCCTACCCGCCACATGCACCCTCCTCGAGATATCCTTAGGTGAAGGTGGACCGTCCTGAGCACAGATCGTACTCGGTGCCAGCTAGCTGGCACCCCTGTTACTCTTTCTTTTTCGTCCCTTCTTCTTCTACTATAATGGCATCGAGTTCAGCTCATAGACCGCCTTCTTGAGTGTGTTGGGGCTGATAATATTTGGCACCTCAGCTATCTGAGGCTCAGTGAAGGCGGCAGCTGGAGGCGTCTCCTGAGAACTGAACGCCAGACGACGCCTGTTGCAATTTGGTTTCTCCGCGGTACCAGCATGATCGCGGTCGTCTTTTTCAGGGTTGGGTTCTTGAGAAGGAGGACCAAAGAATTCATCACCGTGCCCATGTTCGGCAAAGTACTTATCGACGTTGGTAAATGTACCGTCGTCATTGTTGTCGTCGTCTAGATCCTGTGCCATATGCATGTTCGGATCCTGTGCCATAGGGATGTCCGGCATGTCAGGTAGCATTGCAGCGGTCTTGCAATGGCTTGGCGCCGGCACGACTGGCGGTGTTGTCTGTGGGGTGGTGTCCCCCGCCCCAAACGAATCTGGCTCCTCGGCCAAAGCAGGGGCCAGCTTACGCAGGCGCTGAGGGTCATCACATCATCTTTGTCGTCCCCAGCGGGTCGAATCAGAGGTAACAACTCGTCGCAGCCTGGAAGCACCCGAACCAGTTCAACCCTATACACGGTGGGTGGCATTGGATTACCGTGGAACACGGGGTTTCCCGGTTGAATGATTCTGCCCTTGGTGACGTCGATCAACTCGCCGCCCACGAAGTGCAGGAGAGTGCATGGAACGTCGGCCGCACCCTGCGAAGACATGTAAGGCCTCAGGGATGCCCAGTCAAAGGCAAGGAGATGAAGTCATCGGCCGAGAGGCTTAATTAGTTACCGTGATGGCATCGAGCTCGGCTAATGTCGAGGCACTGCCAATGGCGGGCGTGCAACTGAAGAAGGGGCCGCTTGCTACCGAGGTGCCGGCCGGCGTACACCCGGGTGCATTAAGCTCCAACGCACGTGCCGGCGTCGGAGACACCAATACCGCCTCCGCCGGAGACACCAATGGCGTCGCCTGCATGTTGTGCGAGTTGTTGGCTGTGAAGCTGGGAACCGGGGGCGGCCCCTGTTGGCCGCCCGCAATCCACGCCTGCAGCCCCTCAATCAAGGTAGGCACAATGGAGGTGAGCATCGATCCCAGTTGTTGTTGCACTTGCTCTTGGACAATCTCCGGAATCCGCACCACTTGTGCCTTGAGTTCTTGAACCTCGCGTGACTGGCTTTCCGAGCTCGTCTTTCTCTCCTTTCGCCCACCAGCATTATAGTATGACGACCATTTTGTGGACAAGCCATTGCCGGCCACACGACCAGCTGACGACGGCTTACTAAGCTTATCCTTGTTTTTCATTATGTTCAACGCCCTATTTAGAGTGCTGTCCCAAGGGGTGCTCTGAGACGACCCCGCGCTACTGCTTTCAGTCTCCTGCGGAAGGAATGTGAACCATTTAGAAATTTTGCTTCATTAATTAGAATGCAACCATATGGAGCTAATTACGCGGGGGTGTATTCCTTACCAGAACACGCTCAAGCGCCTTGGTCTTTGGATCCGTGGTAAGCTCCTTTGTTACCGGGTCCTCCTTGTACCTGGCCCTAACATAGTTCCTGGTCTGCTTGTCACGGTATTTCTCGAAGCGGGGCGGTAGGCCTTGCTCGGCACGCTCCGCGTCCTCCTTGTCCCATATAGGCTCTGCCACTCTATAACAGCAGGGACCGAGTTTGTGTTCCCCTAAGTTCAACTCCCGCATTTCTTTCCCCCACTGACTTGATTCAGAAGTTGCGCTGCTCTCGCACTTGATCTTGAACTCCTTGTAGTGATCTTCGCTGATCGAAGGATTTTTCGCCTTGATCTTCTCATAACTATCACCTTTGTCAATCATTCTCTTCACCGCGCTTCTGCAAGTAGACAGGGCCATGCTCATCGCCGTGAGGGCGGCACTGTTCACTTTATTCCCTGAGAAGCATGTGTTTGCAAAGTCAGCGGGGAACTTGTATCGTTCGTGCCTTAGGTTCTTGGTGTTGATTGAGACGGTGCTCCGAAGAATGCACCGGAGTTGAAGCGAGTACCCCTTGACTAATTCTTTGGGCGCCGTTGGATGCCCATCGGAGTTCACTTCAGTAAATTCCTCCTTGACGGTGCGGAGCATGTTCGGGCACCGGTCCTTCCGTTGCCTCTTTGGTTAGCTGCCATCTGTGCATGCGCTGCCATCATCAGTGGTGGCATCCTCAGCGGCACTATTAGTGGTGTCATCCCCGATGCCACTAGGGGTTGTGTAGTCAGGATCAGTGTCTTCCACGACGTCCTCATAGCGGTGAGGTTCTTCCTCCATCTCCTGGGACAGCTCCAGAATTGCTTGCCCGAACCGCCGTCCTCATCGTTGTGGGCCATGTTTCGCTCTAAATAGGAAAAAAGTTCGGTCAAAAAGTTGGTTATTGTCAAGGAACAAAATCATGGTCTCATCATTTAGGGTTTGTCGACACCGAGGCATCCTAAAAGCTAAGCTTTTATCATTTAGGGTTTGTCGACGCCGAGGCACCCTAAAAGCCTAAGCTTTAATCATTTAGGTTTTTATCGACACCGAGGCACCCTAAAAGCCAAGGTTTTATAATTTATGGTTTGTCGACACCGAGGCATCCTAAAAGCTAAGCTGGGAAGGAGAATTCTAAGTTGGGCCTAATCACTTGGCTCTATTGCCACATATGGTTGAATATAACAAGAATAAAGGGGCAGTTGATCCTACTTAATTAAGTACTAAGATACCACGGCCCATGCATTAGTCAGAAGTACCCCATATGTCCTATTTTTAGCAAAGTCATGCTAAAATTCTCGGAAAATTTCAGCATGACCTTTGCTGAAAATAGAACATATGGAGTACCCGAATTTGCCGGAACGGAAGTTAATCGACATTCTAGCAAACTCCACGGCCTCTCGGGGTACCTGCAAAATCATCACGACACGATGGTCGGAGACATGACCTTTGCCTAACTGTTCTGAACTCCTGCAAAACTGAACACAACATATACCAAAGAAAATCAACACTTCTATATTCATATGAGACTAACAACCAACACTGCATAACAGTTCCATGTAGAATACAATGGTAGAGTACAATCAACACTTCTTTGTGTCCATATCAACTACCTCAATAACCTGTCAATACTGAATATTAGAATTTTATAATTTAAACCATGCTAAAGATATATAAAACTCCATTGCAAATGTGCCATGTCAATCAAAACCCCAATGGATGAGAACTACCATTCAATACAACAACTCTTAGAACTGAGGAACAGGTTCTCCAAAATGAGTCGAAAGGGAGCATGCTGACATCTATACAAGCCAATAATGATTTACTACTCAATGGAACAGGGTAAGATAAACACCGGTCAATAAATTTACTACATCAAAAGGAGTAAAACTCAACAATGCAGCACTATCTCTGTAACTAACCTTTGTTTAGCACACAAATTGTTTTCTATAAAAGATGATCATCATCTTTACAGAATAAAGCAACACCTTGCACTAGCCTAAAAACAAGTGAAGTTTCACCCATATAAGAACATGTGCAAACAAAATAATAACACTCAATTTAGATAGCAAAAAAAGTGAACATCAAGTACTAGGGCACATTGACACTCCTCGTTTTCTACAAACACCAAGTACTAGGGCACACCAAAGTTCTGAAATTTGTGTGCCTAACTGAATTAACTGAATTTTCAGTAACCGAATAAACTGAATTTTCAAAACTGACAAATATTAATTGGTCGACTACAGCAAATCCAATTTGCAAGCTTGACTACATATAATTTGAGCAACTTGTTTAGCTAATTTTGAGCAGAACTCCTTGAGGAACTAGCAGCAAGGAGTGGCTACAACTACAAACAGTGGCTAGAACTGCAGATTTACACATTAAAGGACACAAACTCAAGTAAGCTTCCTGAATTCTTGTTGCTAAAACTAATTTGACCCAAATTCGAGAGGGATTTGAACCTAATTTGACCTAAACTCGAGAGGGATTTGACCTAAACCTAGCAAAAGAGAGAAGAAGAGGGCATGGCCGGGAGGGAGGAGAGGAGGAAGAGAGGAGAAGAGAGGCAGAGGGAGGAGGGCAATGAAGATTACCTGACCACGACGAGGTGGTGGCCGGAGCGGAGACGACGGAGGGCGGAGACGACGAGATTGGGGGAGGCGGGGATAGACGTCGGGGAGGTCGCGAGGTGCTCGGGCCTCCTCTCCTGGTGGACGCGGGCCTCCTCTCCTGGTGGACGTGGATGGCCCTCCTGTGGATGAG
Source organism: Triticum dicoccoides (assembly GCF_002162155.2). Lineage (NCBI taxonomy): Eukaryota > Viridiplantae > Streptophyta > Magnoliopsida > Poales > Poaceae > Triticum > Triticum dicoccoides. The sequence goes on from NC_041382.1 coordinate 257,201,567, forward strand.
GCGGCACGGTGGGGCGGCTCCGAGGCTCCAAGTCTCCAGCGGCACAGTGGGTCTCAGTCGGGGCGGCGCAGTTGGTCTGGGCGCCGCGGGTTTCTAGGGTTTGGAGGGCTGGGAAGGCG
>NC_041382.1:257202114-257233493 GCF_002162155.2 Triticum dicoccoides
CGGGGGGTCGTCGTCGGCGGTGGAGCGGGGGAGGGTGCGGGGGGTGCTCGGCGGCGAGGGGGATCTTTCGAGGGGGGATAGCGATCGATATGGAGGGGGATCGAGATCGAGTGTCCTCATGAATATTCAATATTTTTTCATATTGAATATGAAAAAATATCATCAAATTTGAATATTCATGAGTTTGAAAAATATTAACAAATTCAATACTTTTTGTGAATTAGAAATTCAATACCATGATAAACATAAATAAATATTCGTGAGGGCACTAGAACAGAAGAAATATCATTTCAATATCTCGAAATACAATCGAGAAATGAAGGCTACAATTTAAATACAATCGATCTTAGCTAGCTATATGTTCACAATCTTCTTACCCTTCTTTTTCGCAAATGGAGTTCTTCTGTGGAACGGACATCCTTTAGGTAGGGTGGTCCTGCTTCTTCTTGTGGTGTATGGCACTTCATCGTCGTCGTCATGTTCCATCTTCGGGTCGCCGTACTTGTCGAAGTCTTGCTCATTGGCGACTCCATCCATTCTGATGATCTTCCTTTTGCCTCTGCTCACGACAACACGACTGGGCTTTGACGGGTCGGTAATGAAGAAGCATTGGTCCACTTGGGAAGCCAGTACCCATGGCTCATTTTTCGCGGTGACGTTTGCGCCCGCGGTCTTGGATTTGGCTTCGGGTATAACCATGGTGGTGAAATACCGGTCTTCTTTTAGGACGCTCTTGGCCCATCTGACACGGAACGTCGGGACCTTCTCTCCAGCGTAGCTCAGCTCCCAGACCTCCTCGATCCTTCCGTAGTATATGTCCTTGTCATTACCGGTGTAGGATTCCATCGTTACCCCGGAGTTCTGATAACCATCGCTCTTCATGTCCTTGTCCTCGGTGTAGAATGTGTAGTCATTGATATCGTATGCCTCATAGGTCATCAGGTTGTGCTCGGCTCCCTATGACAAGGCGAATATGAGTTTTTCTTCCGCGGAAGAATCCTCGTGTAAAGGGTACGACATAAGCTTCTTCTTGAACCAACGCTTGAAACATGAGTTGTGCTCTTTGATTATATCTCCGTCCGTCCTCTGTTGGCCTAGGTCATTGTACGTCTTCTCAATAAAGGTTTTGTGCTCTACCACCCAAGGATCGACCACGTCTATGTGTTGTAGCGCGACTAGGTTTGCTCTTTCAAAGTCGGCGAGTCGACCCTCAAAGTCGACATGCATTTTGCGGCGACCCTCATGGTGACCCCATCCATCGAGCCTGCCGAGGTGCCTGTTGACGGGCAGACCAACGGGGTTCTCGATTCCTAGATAATTCGTGCAGTAAGAGATGTACTCTTCGGTCAGAAAGCCCCTGGCTATGCTTCCCTCTTGACGTGACATGTTGCGAACGTATACTTTGATGTCACCATTCATCCTTTCGAACGGCATCATGCTGTGCACAAACGTCGGCCCGAGTTGGATGATATCCTCCACGATATGGACCAGCAGATGCACCATAACGTCGAAGAATGCGGGCGGGAAGTACATCTCAAGCTCGCATAGTATCACCATGATCTCTTCCTGTAGCCTTCTGAGTTGCCTCACGCCAACCGACTTCCGAGAGATGATGTCGAAAAAGTTGCATAGGCCAAATAGTGTTTCACGGACGTGTGCGTCCATGATCCCATGGATTGCAACTGGAAGTATCTGCGTCATCAGCACGTGACAGTCGTGAGACTTCATCCCGCTGAACTTCGGCTTCGCTGGGTCTAGGTATCTGCTTATCTTCCCCACGTAACTGTAAGGAAGTTTTACTCCTACGAGGTAGGTGAAAAACTGCTCGATCTCCTCCTGACTTAGAGTGAAGCACACGGGAGGGTAGTCATTTCCGGTCTTCTTGTCCTTTTTGCCTTTGCGACGACTTTCTGTGTCCTGCTTCGCCTCATCATCATCATCATCATCATCATCATTAGCGTGAAGCTCCTCCCTGATGCCCATTGATTTCAAGTCTACCCTTGCTTTCGACCTTCTTTGGTCCTCTCTGGCATGTTGAGCAGGGTACCAAGCAGACTCTCGCACACGTTCTTCGTGATATGCATGACATCAAGGCTGTGAGGCACACGGTGGATCTTCCAGTACGGCAAGTCCCAGAAAACAGACCTCATTTTCCATACCTTCAGCAACGGCTCTAGCGCCTTTCGCTTCTTTCCCGGCTCTGGGGCCTTTTGCTTCTTTCCCGGCAGTGGGCAATCTTTCCAATTTTTCAACAGCTCGTCTATTTCCTCGCCGCTCCTTGTACGGGGGCGTCTTTGGGGTTCGGTTTCACCATCGAACAAATCCTTGCGTTTTCTCAATGGGTCATCGTCGCGAAGCCACCTTCGATGTGAGAGTTGTTAATTAATGGTTAACTTAAGGTGGCTACTTAAATACACATCTGGGTGGATTGGTTGCGGGCACCTGGAGAATCCAGTGTTGTCCTAGGTTATCCCGGAGTACCCGTGTGATCATCCTATGGGTCGCCACCCAGCCTCAAAGGGATCATAAGAATATTCATGCTAGAAACTTCCGTGTGCAGCCACAAGCTATTATGGGCTCTAGCATAGTGGAGTAAGTTGCATGACCTCTTCAAGTGGTAGGCTAGCAGATGTAGGGGATGTAGGTTGGTACTTTCTACCCGGGGTTAGAGTTAATGCTTCTGAAAGACTGTGTCTCGGTCATCCGTTTCTCAAACAGCATGTAGTGGGAGAAATCCAACGGAGGAGATCGAGTCTTCTAGGGAAAAGTGCGCAAACCTCTACAGAGTGTACAAACTAATCATGGTTAGCCGTGTCCCTTGTTATGGACATCTTGAGTATCTGGTACTTGAATTATTGATTTGATCTCATCAATCTAAATAAATTTTGTTGGGATGTTAATGATTACTTTAATGGGGATTGAGTTGGAGGAACCTTCTCAATGTTTCAACTACCATGATAGTTAAATAAAATATATTCCTTTGTCCTAGGGAAAAATTGTCTTTTTGCAAAACATTATAACCATAGAGCCTCCACCAGCCATAATTGCATGTAGTGATAGTATTTATTCTGTTGATTGTTCTACTGTGTTATTATGCCAGCATATTCCATGTGCTGACCTGTTTCGGGCTACAACATATCATGTTGCAGACTTTTCAGACGACGAGTAAGGTGCCATAGGTCGTTTGTCATGCACTCAGCTATCTGTTGGAGTTGATGGACTCACTTTATCTTCCAAGCCTTCCGCTGTTTATCTTACTTAGATGGCCTTAAGCCATATTTATTGTAATAAGTTCTCTTTGGAGACATTTGAAGTAATAAGTGTGTGATTTCTACTCTGTTATAAATCCTTCGAGTACTATGTGCGTCAGCATTACCGATCCAGGGATGACACTGAAGCACAGAGACTTGACCGTCTGAGGTCGGGTCGCTACAAGATGGTATCAGAGCACACGCTAAATGTAGGACACGACCACTAAGATGAGCGATAGGTCACTCTTCTCTACCCATTTATGACTCCTCTCCATTTTGTACTACTTAGGATGGCAGACTCAAGGAACAAATTTACACAGCTGGATGAAGACACACCCTTTGGATGACACTTGAAGGAAGTCACTAGGTATCTGAACATCGGAATACCAAGCTTCACTGGGACCTACACTGCCACTTTACCAGAAGAGGAGCGTTGGATGATTCGGATTCAAGTTCCAGGAAGGACATTCACGCCAGTCACTGAGCCCATAGAGTTTTCCTTTGATGCACCGACCTGGAGTATAGGAAAGAGCATGGCAGCCCACATCGCCATGGGACGCATCGGCGAAGTTTACCACAAGGAGCTTAAGGACACTATCTACCAGATATGTGGGCACTGAGATGAGAAATGGGAGATGATCAGCACCTGGAAGGACAAGTCCATTGCAGCCTTCATCCAGGAGTTAAATCATCACATTCGTCGCCAGGAGAACCAGATGTGCGCAAGCATGATAGATTTGAAGAAGGCGATGACCAGGATCACAGAGCTAGAAGAGGAACTCAAGTCTACACGCGATGGATATGAGGAGGAAATGACGATCCTAGTGTAGAAGAATGATGACCTGACAAGGAAGCTAGGAGTATTCATGGAAGGCCCTGTGCCAGGAGGAGAACACGATGAATCCAAGGAGATTCGTTCTGAAGACTACATCATCATAGACGACACTGACTCCGACCCTGATGGTAGTGATGAAGATTATGAAGACGAAGCTGGAGCGGATATCATGGAGTCTTCCACCGATCAAAATTTCTAGATGACCACCATATGATTAGTGGTATTCCCCATGTATATATTAGTAGTCCGAGCACTGTAACGATAGTTAGATCGAATGTATGCCCTTTATTAATTTTGTTTTGGAGTGATATTGAGTGTGTTTGTCTCATGTGCATATGGGTAGTGATTTTTTCTCCTTGGACCTCTTTCTATTCTAATCTCTCCCCTCTAAACCCATTAGATGCCTCTGAGACGTGACCCCGGATTTTTCTTCCCACAGGAGCTCACCCAGTTGATCCAGCAGCAGAATACATTGATGCAGTTGCTGGTTCAGAATCAGGGCAACAACAACAACAACAATGACAACAACAACCCACCGCCACCACCTCCAGTTGACAACTTAGCCCGTTTTCTAAGGTTACAGCCGCCGGTGTTTTCCATAGCACTGAGCCCATAGTTGCGGATGACTGGCTACGCAGGATTGGAAGGGAGTTAACCACCGCCGGTTGCATAGATGCTGAGAAGGTGCATTTTGCCACACACCAATTGGATGGACCTACAGCTGCATGGTGGGAAAATTACACGGCCACTTTCCCCATAGCCAATGTTACTTGGGAGCAGTTTCAGCAAGCTTTCTGCACTGCTCATGTCTCAACTAGAGCTATGAGTATGAAGAAGTGTGAGTTTCACAACTTACGTCAGGGCAACCGTACTGTAGGGCAGTACGTGGAGGAGTTTAGCAAACTAGCTCGTTACGCCCCAGATGACGTGGCCACTGATGCTGCAAAACAGGAGAAGATTATGGAAGGGCTGAATGATGAGATGAGCATGAAGTTAATGGTGGCAACATTTAAAAACTACCAGGAGTTGGTAGATAAGGCTCTTATGATTGAAGGGAAGCAACAGTAGATTGAGAGCCGCAAGAGGAAGTATGGACAAGGGAATTACAATTCAGGAGCTCAGCAGAAGCCACGTTTTACCCCGAACTCGAGAGGATACACCCATAACCGTGGAGGCCATACCCACAATGGAGGAAGTTCTCATAATCACAATGGCCCTAGGAATGGAAATGGGAGTGGAACAGACAGCAACCAGAACCGCTCTAACCCAAGCACGCCCGCCAAGAAGGATCTAAGCAACATCACTTGTTTCAAGTCTAGGAAGACTGGACACTATGCCACCGAGTGTTCTCATACAAAGAATAGAAATGGCAATGGGAGCTCTGGGAAGAAGCCCAACCCTTTTAACAAGGGACAAGTGAACCACGTGAACGTGGAGGAGATTGCAGATCAGCCAGATGCAGTTATCAATAAGTTTTTGGTTAAGTCATTTACCGCTCTCGTTCTTTTCGATACTGGTGCATCGTATTCATACATTTCAAGGGGATTTCTGGACAAGTTTAAGTTACCCACCTTAGCCCTTAGGACACCTTTGCTAGTGAGCTCACCCGGTGTAGAGTATATGGCATGCTGATGGTGCGATCGGATACCCTTAACCATTCGCAACCATGTTTTCCACCCAGACCTAATAATTTTGGAATCCCAAGGATTAGATGTGATACTGGGGATGGATTGGCTATCTAAGTATGGAGGAAACATTGATTGCACAAGAAAGTCAATTATGCTCACTACCCCGGAGGGAAAAAGGATTAAGTATGTATCTAGGTATACTCCTAAGACTACTCGCGTAATTTCCCTCTCGGGAGTTGTTCAGGAGAAAGTGCCTGTAGTGAAGGATTTTCCAGATGTATTCCCAGAGGAACTACCAGGCATGCCCCCGGATCGAGACATTGAGTTTTTGATAGAGTTATTGCCAGGCACTGGACCAATATCAAAGAGACCATACCGGATGCCCGCAAATGGTCCGGAGGAGATCAAGAAGCAGATTAAGTAGTTATTGGAGAAAGGTTACATTCGACGAAGTTCGTCACCATGGGGAGCCCTAGTGCTCTTGGTTGAGATGAAGGATATGTCTCTGAGAATGGTTGTGTATTATCGGGCATTGAATGAAGTAAAGATCAAGAACAAGTACCCACTGCCGATGATCAATGATTTGTTTGACCAGCTGCAAGGAGCTAAAGTGTTTTTGAAGATCGACTTGCGATCAGGATACCACCAGTTGAAGATTTGAGAAAAATATATACCTAAGACAGCTTTCACCACAAGGTACAGGCTTTATGATTATATGGTTATGTCATTTGGATGGACTAATGCCCTTGCCTATTTCATGAGTATGATGAACAAGGTGTGTAAAGATTCATGGAAGTGTCTCAACCCCCGAACAGGGAGCCCGCAGGTATATATATTGACGTATGCGTGAGATACAAGACATCTGGTTAGAGATGTAACTGGACAGTAGTATTATAGAGAGGGAGATCGAAATTACAGAGAGAGATCGAGATAGAGTCCAACAGGTTTAAACTAGAAGAAAATACTATCCCTAGCTATGTATATGTGCCACACAAGTCACCTGTTGATGCACTCAATATGTATCGTTTAACACCCTCCCTTAATCTGAACTTCTCAAGTTTAGATTATGCTTGAACTCCTCAAATGATCTTGTAGCCAAGGCCTTCGTAAACCCGTCTACAACTTGGTCTTTTGAGTGAACAAATCGAATTTCCAACTCCTTATTAGCAACTCTTTCCCTCACAAAATGATAATCAATCTCAATATGTTTGGTTCTTGCATGAAAGACAGGATTGGAAGACAAGTATGTAGCACCAAGATTATCACACCAAATGTTCCAAGTTCGATACCGAGTTTTGTAACGTACGGGAGAGGTTGCCTACAAGTTGGAGCTACCCGAAGGACTGTTAGGAGTTCATGATGTGTTTCACGTTTCCCAGTTGAAGAAGTATCATGCTGAGATGGCCAATATCCCTCTAAGAGATACAGTGCCCCTGGAAGCAATTCAGTTGGACAGTGATCTGACCAATGAGTAGAAACCAGTCAAGATTCTGGAGCTTGCCACCCGAGTTACTCGCAGCAAGGTTATACAGTTTTGCAAATTTCAGTGGAGCCGCCATACCGAGGATGAAGCCACCTGGGAATGGGAGGATGATCTACGCAAAGACCACCCACACCTATTTTCTAGCCAACCCGAATCTCGAGGACGAGATTCATCTTAAGGGGGGTAGGTTCGTAACATCCCAAATTTTCATTTTGGAATGTTATACATAGTTCATTGATGCATATCATATTTTATTGCATTTCGTTTTGCGATCCTCGAAATTCTAAGCAACTCAAGGACCCACGGAGAGAGTTGGGGATTTCATCGTTTTCATATTTGAATTTTTCACAAATATCAATACAAGGATCATCTTGGTTTCAATTATTTTTCTCTCCGAAAATATTTCTAATTAAAATATGTGAGAGGAGATAATATGACTTCTCCAAAATAAAGGGCATGTTGCAGGAAAATATTAAAATAAAATAATTTTTCTTTTTGGTCTTCTGTTGCTATTTTATTTGAGTTAGGAAAAAAATGTGTTTTTCAAAATTGCATTAGAGGCCCAAATAAATGTTCACTTTCTCCGCAATATTATTAGAGGACTGTGAAAATTTATTTTAAGATTTTTGGATTCTGTTTAGTATTTGTTTTCCGTGTCAGGATTTATTTTAAAAAATCTGAACCGACCTAACAGGTTGTGTCCATCCAGGACACTTCGCCCGGGCCCTTTAGAACAATCCCGAGCCGGCCGCCCCAGCCCACCCTAGCGTCGTGCCCCGCCATCAAACCCTAGTCGCCGCCTCGATCGACGACCCGCACCGCCGCCCGCCGTCGCCGGAGCCACCCTCGCTGCGTCAGACCTCGCCATTGACCCCGCCACCGTTGACCCCACCGTTGACCGGTCGGTTTTCTTCGGTTAACCCTGGTTCTTTTTTTAAAGAAAAACCATAGATTGTTTTTTATTTAGATCGGTTTTGTTCAGTTTTTCCTCGTTTTAGTTAAGTAACGGACGTTCGTCCGTACGTTCATTTTAACGGACGTTGTTCGTCAGTTAGCCGCAGACAGCGAATTCGTTCGTTACCCTGTTCGTCTCATTTTATTTTCCAGGGTTTTTCCACGATTATTTTCGATCGCAATTTCTACCCTAATCTTCGTTTTAGTTTATCTTTTCGCTCGTTTATCCAAATCAGGTGAAACAAACGCCTAGATCTTCGTCTTGAAGCCCTCTTTATGTTCCAACTTGAACAAGATTTTGGTACTGTAAAATTTGACTTTAGTCCAGATTTTGCTTGATTGCTTATGCATGCTATTGTTTGTTTGCGATAGAATTCCCGGAGTGTGAAGCGTGCTACTACGAGTCTTTAGGATTTGCACATCGTCAGCACGGCAAGTAACACATTGATCATACCCATTTATTACCCAATTTTTATGCATTAGCTAGAACCCTTAAACATTGCATGAGTAGGATCTCTTAAGATGTGGGTTTTGGGAAGTAGGTGATGAGGTAGAACCTATTGCCCTTTATTTATCAAACCCTGGGAGTTACTACTATGTTATGCTTATATTGCTATGCTATGCTCGTTGACGTGGTTTGGGTTTGAGTGTATCCATGACAGATGCGAGAGTTGTTAATTAATGGTTAACTTAAGGTGGCTACTTAAATACATATCTGGGTGGATTGGTTGCGGGAACCTGGAGAATCCAGTGTTGTCCTAGGATATCCCGGAGTACCCGTGTGATCATCCTATGGTTCGCCACCCAGGCTCAAAGAGATCATAAGATTATTCATGCTAGAAACTTCCGTGTGCAGCCACAAGCTATTATGGGCTCTAGCATAGTGGAGTAAGTTGCATGACCTCATACGGTGGTAGGCTAGCAGATGTAGGGGATGTAGGTTGGTACTGTCTACCCGGGGTTAGAGATAATGCTTCTGAAAGACTGTGTATCGGTCATCCATTTATCAAACACCATGTAGTGTGAGAAATCCAACAGAGGATATCGAGTCTTGTGAGGAAAAGTGCGCAGACCTCTGGAGAGTGTACAAACTAATCATGGTTAGCCGTGTCCCCGGTTATGGACATGTTGAGTATCTGGTACTTGAATTATTGAGTTGATCTCATCACTCTAAATAAATTTTGTTGGGACGTTAATGATTACTTTAATTGGGATTTAGATGGAGGAACCTTCTCAATGTTTCAACTACCATGATAATTAAATAAAATATATTCCTTTGTTGTAGGGAAAAATTGGCTTTTCGCAAAACATTATAACCATAGAGCCTCCACCAGCCATAATTGCATATAGTGATAGTATTTATTCCGTTCATTGCAATGATGTGTTATTATGCCAGCATATTCCATGTGCTGAACCGTTTCGGGCTGCAACTTATCATGTTGCAGACTTTTCAGAGACGATTAAGGTGCCATAGGTCGTTTGTCATGCACTCAGCTATGCCGTTTGAGTTGATGGACTCACTTTATCTTCCAAGCCCTCCACCGTTATCTTATTTAGATGGCCTTAAGCCATATTTATTGTAATAAGTTCTCTTTGGAGACATTTGATGTAATAAGTGTGTGATTGCTACTCTGTTATAAATCCTTCGAGTATTGTGTGTGTCAGCATTACCGATATAGGGATAACATTGAAGCACAGAGACTTCACCGTCTGAGGTCGGTTCGTTACACTAGGTTTTCTAGAAATTTTATGTGCATAATTCAAATTTGAACTACATGCACATGCTCCAATGCATATAAATTCATTGAAAATCAAATATGTATCCTTTGGTGCATGCTTAGTTCCCATGCAAGAAATGGGAATGAATTTCAAACACACCCTGCCACCGTCACATGGCGGCAAACATTGAGATATTTTGTTTTTAAATTCTAGTAAATCCAAAACTTGTCTAAAATCCATGAAACATGGCATGCTATCATGGAGCGGCATCAACATGCCGTGGTAAAAATTTTGTCCCATTTGGGGCAGGTTTTGGTATGAGCTTCTCACAAACCAGAGCTTCTCACAACAAGCATGATGGTTTCGGTAGGGAACATGCCACCTTTGGGGACGAAACGATATCCATTGCCTCTTATTGCTTTCAAAAAATTTCTAGTGTCAAGATAGAACAACAAGAGTGTAGTTTGTCAATTTGGAATTTTTGGGGGGTCGTTTGGACATTTTTATACATTAACTGGGTTTTTAGGCATTTTATATGCATAATTCAAATTTGAACTACATGCACATGCTCCAGTGCATAGAAATTGGTTTAGAAATAAAATATGTGTCCTTCGGTGCATGCTTAGGCCCCATGCAAGAAATGGGAATGAATTTAAAACACCAGGGCACTATTGATTGCTGGCAAAACGTTGAGATACTTTGTTTCTAAATTCTAGTAAATTCAAAACTCGTTTGAAATTCATGAAACTTGGCATGCTATAATGGAATGGCACCCAACATGTTGTGCTATTTTTTGTGTCCATTTTGAGAGAAGGCACACTTGAATAACAGCCAACAAAGGCATTTTGAAACAAATAGCTCCCACTGTAACATCTCAAATGTTTTGTATAATTTAAATTGTGTGCATTCTGTTAACCATTCACGTGACGCCACACCTCACTCTTTTAATGGCTAGGAGGTGGCATGCAGACAGGTGCTTGAGTGCTTGACTAAACGGGAGGCGTGCAAGCTGTACTGCAATGTGGAGACTCACCAAGAAGCGTGCGAGCTATACGCCGCACAGGCTCACCGGGAAGCGAGCCCTTTGACTTCCATGGCCGCCCGCCTTGGCCGCATCCTCTCCATTAATGGTGCCCAAGCTACAGTTTAATACGGTTTTTAAATATAAAACACTCATCGCAAACGTTTTAGTTAGAACACCAGTATGCAAAACCAACAACTTCCCGGAAGCCAAGGGAAAATGTGCCTAGCAGGATTAGTGCATCTCTTGATCGCGAACATTTTAGTTAGAACACCCGTACGCAAATGGACAGCTTCCCCAGGAAGCCAAGAGAAAATGTGTCGAGCGGGATTTCTGTACCTCTTGATCACACACGTTTTAGACAGAACACCTGCATGCAAAGTGAGAGCTATGGTCTTCCCCCTTAAGTCGAGGGAAAATTCACAGAGCAGGATTTATGCATCCCTTCAATGCAAACGGTTGTTTTAGATGACCCGTGTGCAACCACCTACAAACAAATTGGTAAGATTTGCATCTGTCATATTAGGTATGTTGCCATTTGTCAAACTGGAAAGATTGAAATTTGTTGATCTAGTAACATTGCCATTTGTCAATCCTTGTAACACTGCGATTTGTCAAAATATGCAGCTAAGAATCACTAGCACTATCTAATTTTTGCAACTAAAATTCAGTAATAGATTTCATTCATAGATTAAGCAGTCGTTCTTAATTTATACAAACAGTTCAACTCGATAGCTGAACTGTAGCGACTAGACCTCAAACAGTCTGATCTCTGTGCTCCGGCTTCTTGCTGGATCTGGATCGCAATATCAAGTTGCTTTCCTGCAGCACCTACATGGCCACATTTGCACTAACTTTGTTCACTGCTTGGTTTGACTGAGCTGTGAAAGAAAAAGGTGTCATCCCTGGATCAGTAATGCTGACACCACACAGTACTCGGAGGATTTATAGCAGAGTAGCAATCACACACTTATCACATCGAGTGTCTCAAAAGAGAACTTATTACAATAAATATGGCTTAAGGCCATCTAATAATGATAACAGCGGAAGGCTTGGAAGATAAGTGAGTCCATCAACTCCAACGGCATCACTGAGTATAGAACCACGACCTAAAACTCCTTAATCATCGTCTGAAAAGTCTGCAAAATTAACGTTGCAGCCCGAAACGGGTCAGCACATGGAATATGCTGGCAATGTAACACATAGAGAGTAATGGAATGAAACAGCTATACTATATGCATATTTGGCTGGTGGAAAGCTCTATGGTTATAGTTTTGCGTAAAGCCAATTTTTCCCTACTTCAAAGGAATAAAATTTATTTAACTATCATGGTAGTTGTTAAACATTGAGAATGGTTGACAGCATTCTCAATCCCAATTAAGCATCATCATTAAACATAACCCAACAAAATTAATTTAGAGTAACATGTTGAGATTCACATGATAATTCAGGTACTAGATACTCAAGATGTCCATAACCGGGGACATGGCTAACCATGATTAGTTTATTACACTCTGCAGAGGTTTGCGCACTTTTCCCCATAAGACTCGATTGCCTGCGTTGGGTTTCTCGCACTACAGGGTGTTTGAGAAGATGGATGACCGAGACATAGTCTTTCAGAAGCGCTAGCACCTTACGATCGGGTAGACCGTACCACCTACATCCCCTAGTCTACCACTGTAAGAGTTCGCACGACTTAGTCAACTATGCTAGAGCCCATAATAGCTTGTGGCTGCACATGGAAGTTTCTAGTATGAATAGTCTCATGATCCCTTTGAGCCTGGGTGGCGGTCCAAAAGAAAACAGGCAAGTCCTGGAATACCCAGGTGCCTCAATCCACCCAGATGTGTGTTTAAGTTGCCACCTTAGATAACCATTAATTAACAAAACTCACATTTGTCATGGATATCACTCACCCAATCCATGTCTACTAGCATAGCATGGCATAATAAGCAAACGTAGAAGTAACTCCCAAAGGTTTGATAATAAACAGGTAATAGGTACTACCTCATCTACTTCCCATCCCACAATTTAATTAGATCCTAACCATGCAATGTGTGATGGTTGATCTAATGCAATAAAACTGAGTAGTAGAAAAGGTATGATCAAAGTGTTACTTGCCTTGTTGATGATCCGGGAAACCTAGCGATTTGAAGTAACAAGCGGCGCACTCCAGGTATTCTATTGCAGACAAACAAACAAGCATACAATAAGTACTCAACTAATTCACAGGTAAAACTCAAATAAGAGATCTAACCAGAAGGTTCAACTCAAGAACTCCGGTTGGCAAAAGAATCAAATCGAATGAAGCAACGAAAGTCAAACGGCGAAAGAAAACAACTTCGTTCTACTAATCTGGATCTAGGGCAAATTTTACAGTAGCAAAATCTTGTTTAAGTTGGTTAAATGGATAGAGGGTTTCGAGACGAAAATCTAGGCGCTTGAATCGCCTGATTCCGATAAACGAGCGACAAGTTATACTAAAAAGAAAATCGGATCAGGAATCGCGATCAGAAAAATCGCGGATTTAATCCGAGAAAAGAAAAACGACGAACGCTCGCTAAATTAAATAAACCGGAAAAACCGATCTATTTAAAAAATGAATCTAAAAAACGATGGAAAAATCGAACGGTTTTTCGAAAGAAAAAAACCGGCACGGATTTCGAGGCGGCGGCGGACCTCGGGCGGCGTGTGGCGGCGGCGAGGCGGCGCAGCGGCGGCGGGGCGGCGGCGAGGCGGCGCGGCGGCGGCGGCAAGGCGGCAAGGCGGCCGCGAGAGCTGGGGCGGCTCGGGCTAGGGTTAGCTCTGGCTGGGCCTCCCCCCGGCTTAAATAGCCTAACGGGCCGGGAGTCCTAGTCGGACACGGCCCTAGGTCGGTTCGATTTTTTTTAAAATAATTACGTGCAGAAGAAAAATAAAAAGAAATACTAAAAGGACTCCAAAAATTCCGGAATAAATTTTCACGGGCTTCTAAAATCAAGCCGCACAAGGTGAACATTTATTTGGGACCTAAATGCAATTTTGAAAAACGCACATTTTTCCTAAATTCAAATAAAACACCGAAAAACTCCGAAATAAAATCCTATTTGATTTTATTATTAAATCCTCAATATCTCTTTATTTTGGGGAAGTCATTTTATTCCCTCTCTCATATTTTTGTAATAGAAATAATTAATGATAAAATAAATAAAATCAAATGATCCTATTCTCAAAATTTGAGAAAACTCAAATATGAAAATAACGAAATCCCCAACCCTCTCCGTGGGTCATTGAGTTGCGTAGAATTTCTAGGATCAACCAAAATACAAAATAAAATATGGTATGCAATGGCGATCTAATGTATAATATTCCAAATTGAAAATTTGGGATGTTACATGAACCGGCCAAAATTTTCCCAATTGTTGCCAACCACGTACTGAAATAGCTAGTTCAACTATATATACTAGCTAATTTTAAGTACGTTGTACAGTTCCACCACACATCTATAGTCAGATGAACAGAATAAAATAGTCCCTAAATACTACTACTACGGAGGGGCTTTGTGCTACTTCTGACAGCCTCTCCTCTGTCGAGCGTGCTCAGTAAGAGGCAGAGGAGGAGCCTACCGATGAGCTGGACAAATGCAATACTGTGCCTGCCGCTGCTGCACGTAATAGCCATATATGTAATTATGCATGTAATAGTTTAGTTTGGTGTGCGCAAATGCCATGGTTGTAGTAGCCACCTATATAAGTTGATGTTTAATTTGGTTATGCAACCATGTCCTTATAAGTGTGTGTGTGTGTGTGTGTGTGTGTGTGTGTGTGTATAAATGTTGTTGTTTTGTATGCAATCCCACCGCACTACACACATGTCTTATTAGCAGCAACCGTCTATGTTATTATCTATCTTCGCACACATTTTTTATTATAGACCTGTTTGCCATGTATCACACACATCTTGTTATATTGAACTGTTTCTGTTATCTTGTCTCAACACAAACAGTTCATCCGAGTGAACCGCATGCCGTATATCGCACACACCTTGATCTGGCTGGCCGTTTCTTTTGTGTTGCCTAATCACAAACAGTTCATCTGAGTGAACCGTATGTTGTATATCACACACACCTTCATCTGGCTGCCTGTTTCTTTTGTTCCCCCTCATCGGAAACAGTTAATTGAACTGAACCGTATGCCATGCATCGCACAAGCAACTAAAATCTGAACCGTGTTTGATGCATCCGTCATCGCAAACATTTTGCACCTTTTGGACGGGTTTTAGACAGCATTGTTTGCTATTATTGCATCGCACACAATTTCATCGAATGGTCTATGATTGTAGTGTCACGTTAGCAGCATCTTGTAGTAGTGTCTTTATGACAAACTCTTTATCACCTTCATAACAAAGAAACATTTCCTTAGTACTCTTTAGGTACCTAAGGATAATTTTGACCGTTGTCTAGTGATCTACTCCTGGATCACTATTGTACCACTTGCCAAACTCATGGTAAGGCACACAACAGGTCTGGTACACAGCATGGCATTCTTTATAGCACCTATGACTAAGGCAAAAGGAATGACTTTCATTCTCTATATATATTCTTTCGTGGTTGGGTTTTGAGTCTTACTCAACTTCACACCTTGTAACACAGGCAAGAACCCTTTCTTTAACTGATCCATTTTGAACTTCTTCAAAACTTTATCAAGGTATGTGCTTTGTGAAATTCCTATCAACCATCTTGATCTATCTCTATAGATCTTGATGCCCAATATATAAGCAGCTTCACCAAGGTCTTTCATTCAAATATTCTTATTCGTGTATCCTTTTATGCTATCCAGAAATTTTATATCATTTTTGATCAACAATATGTCATCCACATATAATATCAGAAATTCTACAGAGCTCCCACTCACTTTCTTGTAAATACAGGCTTCACCGTAAGTCTGTATAAAACCATATGCTTTGATCACCTGATCAAAACGCATATTCCAACTCCTAGATGCTTGCACCAGTCCATAGATGGATCGTTGGAGCTTGCACACTTTGTTAGCTCCTTTAGGATCGACAAAACCTTCTGGTTGCATCATATACAACTCTTCTTTAAGAAATCCATTAAGGAATGCAGTTTTGATGTCCATTTGCCAAATTTCATAATTATAAAATGCAGCAATTGCTAACATGATTCGGACTGACTTAACCATTGCTATGGGTGAGAAGGTCTCATCGTAGTAACCCCTTGAACTTGTCGAAAACCTTCCGCGACAAGTCGAGCTTTGTAGATGGTGACATTACCATCAACGTTTGTCTTCTTCTTGAAGATCAATTTATTCTCAATGCCTTGGCGATCATCGGGCAAGTCCATCAAAGTCCACCCTTTGTTCTCATACATGGATCCTATTTCAGATTTCATTGCCTCGAGCCATTTATCGGAATATGGGCTCATCATAGCTTCTTCAGAGTTCGTAGGTTCGTCATGGTCTAGTAACATGACTTCCAGGATAGGATTACCGTACCACTCTGATGTGGAATGTGCTCTATTCAATTACGAGGTCCAGTAGTGACTTGATCAAAGTTTCATGAGCATCATCATTAACTTTCTCTCTAGTTGGTGTAGGCATCACGGGAACGGATTTCTCTGATGTGCTACGTTCCAAATTGACAGAAGGTACAATTACCTCATCAAGTTCAAATTTCCTCCCACTCACTTATTTTGAGAGAAAATCCTTCTCTAGAAATGTTCCATTCTTGGTAGCAATGATCTTGCCTTCAGATCTGTGGTAGAAGGTGTACTCAATTGTTTCCTTAGGGTATCCTATGAAGATACGCTTCTCCGATTTGGGTTCGAGATTATCAGGCTGAAGCCTTTTGACATAAGTGTCGCAACCCCAAAGTGTAAGAAACGACAGCTTAGGTTTCTTGCCAAACCATAGTTCATACGATGTCGTCTCAACGGATTTAGATGGTACCCTATTTGACGTGAATGCGGATGTCTCTAATGCATAACCCCAAAACGATAGTGGTAAATCGGTAAGAGACATCATAGATCGCACCATATCCAATAAAGTATGGTTACGATGTTCGGACACACCATTTCGCTGTGGTGTTCCAAGTGGCGTGAGTTGTGAAATAATTCCACATTTGTTTTAAATGAAGGCCAAACTCGTAACTTAAATATTCGCCTCCATGATCAGATCATAGAAACTTTATTTTCTTGTTATGATGATTCTCCACTTCACTCTGAAAGTCTGTGAACTTTTCAAATGTTTCAGACTTATGTTTCATCAAGTAGATATACCCATACCCACTCAAATCATCTGTGAAGGTCAGAAAATACCGATACCCGCTACATGCTTCAACACTCATCAGACCGCATACATTGTTATGTATTATTTCCAATAATTCATTAGCTCGCTCCATTGTTCCAGAGAACGGAGTTTTAGTCATCTTACCCATGAGGCAATGTTCACAAGTATCAAATGATTCATAATCAATTGATTCCAAAAGTCCATCTGCATGGAGTTTCTTCATGCGCTTTACACCAATATTACCTAAACGGCAGTGCCACAAATATGTTGCACTATCATTATCAACTTTGGATCTTTTGGCATCAATATTATGAATATGTGTATCACTATGATCGAGATTCAATAAACCATTCACATTGGGTGCATGACCATGGAAGGTTTTATTCATGTAAATAGAACAACAGTTATTCTCCGAGTTAAATGAATAAACGTATTGCAATAAACATGATCTAATCATATTCATGCTCCATGCACACAGAAAATAACATTTATTTAGTTTCAACACTAATCCCGAAGGTAGCGGGAGGGTGCGATGGTGATCGTATCAACCTTCAAATCATTTCCAACACACATCGTCACCTCGCCCTTATATAGTCTCTATTTATTCGGCAACTCCTATTTCGAGTTACTAATCTTAGCAACTGAACCAATATCAAATACCTAGGGGCTACTACGAATACTAGAAAGGTACACATCAATAACATGTATATCAAATATATCTTTGTTCACTTTGCCATCCTTTTTATCCGCCAAGTATTTGGGGCAGTTCTGCTTCTAGTGACCATTCCCTTTCCACTAGAAGCACTCAGTTTCAGGCTTGGGTCCAGCTTTGGGCTTATTCCCGGGAGTGGCAACTTACTTGCCATTCTTCTTGACTTTCCCCTTATTTCCCTTGACCATTTTACTTGAAACTAGTGGTCTTGTCAACCATCAACACTTGATGATCTTTCTTGATTTCTACCTTCGTCGATTTAAACACCGCGAAGAGCTCGGGAATCATTTTTTCATCCCTTGTATATTATAGTTTATCACGAAGTTCTAGTAGCTTGGTGGTAGTGACTAGAGAAGCTCTGTCAATCACTATCTTATCTCGAATATTAACTCCTACTTGATTCAAGTGATTGTAGTGCCCAGACATTCTGAGCACATGCTCACTAGCTGAGCTATTCTCCTCCATCTTGTAGCCAAAGTACTTGTCAGAGGTCTCATACCTCTCGCCATGGGCATGAGTCTAAAATACAAATTTCAGCTCTTGGAACATCTCATATGCTCTGTGGCTTTCAAAACGTTTTTGAAGTCCCGGTTCTAAGCCGTAAAGCATGGCGCACTAAACTATCGAGTAGTCAACATATCGAGCTTGTGATACGTTCATAGCGTCTGCATTTGCTCCCGCAATAGGTCTGTCACTTAGCGGTGCATCAAGGATATAATTCTTCTGTGCAGCAACGAGGATCATTGCTACTATCATTTTTTCTCTAGGAACATATCAACAGTATATAGGAGCTATATCGCGAGCTATTGATCTACAACATAGATATGCAAATACTATTAGGACTAAGTTCATGATAAATTAAGTTCAATTAATCAAATTACTTAAGAACTCCCACTTAGATAGACATCCCTCAGGTCACCTAAATGATATGCGATCCAAATCAACTAAACCATGTCGATCTTCACATGAGATGGAGTAGTCATCAATGGTGAACATCTCTATGTAGATCATATCTACTATATGATTCATATGTTTGACCTTTCAGTCTCCAGTGTTCTAAGGCCATGTCTTTACAAGCCAGGCTCATCTATTTTAACCCGAGTATTCCACATGTGCAAAACTGTCTTGCACCCGTTGTATAATTATCAAACTCATAAAGGCATTGACTAGGATGCATATTATAAGGGTTGTCCCTTTCATAATTCAAATTTGAACTACATGCACATGCTCTAGTGCATATAAATGGGTTGAAAAATCGAATATGTGTCCTTTGGTGCATGCTTAGGTCCCATGCAAGAAATGGGAATGAATTTCAAACACCAGGGCACTGTTCATTGCCGGCAAAATGTTGAGATACTTTGTTTCTAAATTCTAGTAAATTCAAAACTCGTCTGAAATTCATGAAACCTGGCATGCTATACTGGAATGGCACCCGACATGCTATGGTATTTTTCTTGTCCATTTTGAGAGAAGGCGCACTTGAATAACAACCAACAAATGCATTTTGAAACAAATAGCTGCCATTGTAACATGTCAAACGATTTGTATAATTTAAAATTTGTGCATTCTATTAACCATTCACGTGACGCCATGCCTCACTCTTTTAATGGCTAGGAGGTGGCATGCAGGCAGGTGCTTGAGTGCTTGACTAAATGGGAGGCGTGTGAGCTGTACTGCAATGCAGAGGCTCACCGAGAAGCGTGCGAGTTGTACGCCACGCAGGCTCACCGGGAAGCGACCCCTTTGACTTCCATGGCCGCCCGCCTTGCTCGCATCCTCTCCATTAATGGCACCCAAGCTGTAGTTTAATACGGTTTTTAAATATAAAACACTCATCACAAACATTTTAGTTAGAACACACGTATGCAAAACCGACAACTTCCCCGGAAGCCAAGGGAAAATGTGCCTCGCGGGATTTGTGCAGCTCTTGATCGCAAACATTTTAGTTAGAACACCCGTATGCAAACGGACAGCTTCCCCAGGAAGCCAAGAGAAAATGTGCTGAGCAGGATTTCTGCAGCTCTTGATCGCAAATGTTTTAGATAGAACAGCTGCATGCAAAGTGAGAGCTACGATCTCCCCCCTTAAGTCGAGGGAAAATTTGCAGCACAGGATTTGTGCATCCCTTCAACGCAAACGGCTGTTTTGGATGACCCGTGTGCAACCACGTACAAACAATTTGGTAAGATTTGCATCTGTCATATTGGGTATGTTGCCATTTGTTAAACTAGAAAGATTGACATTTGTTGATCTAGTAAAAATGCCATTTGTCAATCCTTGTAACACTGCGATTTGTTAAAATATGCAAAATCACTAGCAGTATCTAATTTTGCAACTAAAATTCAGTAATTAAGCATAGATTTCATTCATAGATTAAGCAGTCATTCTTAATTTATACAAACAGTTCAACTCGATAGTTGAACCGACCAAACTTTTCCCCAATTGTTGCAAACCACGTACTGAAATAGCTAGTTCAACTATATATACTAGCTAATTTTAAGTACGTTGTACAGTTACACCACACATCTATAGTCAGATGAACTAAACAAAATAGCCCCTAAATACTACTACTATGGAGGGGCTTCGTGCTACTTCTCGCAGCCTGTCCTCTGCCGAGCACGCTCAGTAAGAGGCATAGGAGGAGGAGGAGTCTACTGACGAGCTGTACAAATGCAATACGGTGCCTCCCACTGTTGCACGTAATAGCCACCTATGTAATTATGCATGTAACAGTTTACTTTGGTGTGTGCAAATTCCATGGTTAAGTAGCCACCTATGTGAGTGGATGTTTAATTTGGTTATGCAACCATGTCCTTATAAGTGTGTATATATATATGTTGTTGTTATGTATGCAATCCCATCGCACAACACACAGATCTTATTAGAAGCAACCGTATGTGTTACTATCGGTCTTCGCACACATATCTGATTGCAGACTTGTTTGCCACGTATCACACACATCTTGTTACATTGAACCGTTTCTGTTCTCTTGTCTCTACACAAACAGTTCATCCGAGTGAACCGCATGCCGTATATCACACACACCTTGATCTGGCTGACCGTTTCTTTTGTGTTTCCTAATCAGAAACAGTTCATCTGAGTGAACCGTATGTTGTATATCGCACACACCTTCATCTGGCTGCCTGTTTCTTTTATTCCTCCTCATCGCAAATAGTTAATTGAACTGAACCGTATGCCCTGCATCGCACACGCAACTAAAATCTGAACCATGTTTGATGCATCCGTCATCGCAAACGTTTTGCACCTTTTTGGATGGTTTTTTTACACCACCGTATGCTATTATTGCATTCGACACAATTTCGTTGAAGGGTCTCTGATCATAGTGTCGCGTTAGCAGCATCCTGTAGTAGTGTCTTTACGACAAACTCTATATCACCTCCATAACCGAGAAACATTTCCTTAGTACTCTTTAGGTAACTAAGGATAATTTTGACCGCTGTCTAGTGATCTTCTCCTGGATCACTATTGTACCCCCTTGCCAAACTCATGGTAAGGCACACAACAGGTCTGGTACACAGCATGGCATACTTTATAGAACCTACGACTAAGACATAAGGAATGACTTTCATTCTCTCTATATATTCTGCCGTGGTCAGGTTTTGAGTCTTACTCAACTTCACACCTTGTAAGACAGGCAAGAACACTTTCTTTGACTGATCCATTTTGAACTTCTTCAAAACTTTATCGAGGTATGTGCTTTGTGAAATTCCTATCAAGTGTATTTATCTATGTCTATAGATCTTGATGCCGAATATATAAGCAGCTTCACTGAGGTCTTTCATTGAAAAATTCTTATTCAAGTATCCTTTTATGCTATCCAGAAATTTTATATCATTTCCGATCAACAATATGTCATCCACATATAATATCAGAAATTCTACAGAGCTCCCACTCACTTTCTTGTAAATACAGGCTTCAACGTAAGACTGTATAAAACCATATGCTTTGATCACATGATCAAAACGTATATTCCTACTTTGAGATGCTTGCACCAGTCCATAGATGGATCGTTGGAGCTTGCACATTTTGTTAGCTCCTTTAGGATCGACAAAACCTTATAGTGCATCATATACAACTCTTCTTTAAGAAATCCATTAAGGAATGTAGTTTTGATGTCCATTTGCCAAATTTCATAATTATAAATTCCGGCAATTGCTAAAATGATTCGGACTGACTTAACCATCGCTACGGGTGAGAAGGTCTCATCGTAGTAACCCCTTGAACTTGTCGAAAACCTTTCGTGACAAGTCGAGCTTTGTAGATGGTAACATTACCATCAGCATGGGTCTTCTTCTTGAAGATCCATTTATTCTCAATGCCTTGGCGATCATCAGGCAAGTCCACTAAAGTCCATCCTTTGTTCTCATACATGGATGCTATCTCAGATTTCATGGCCTCAAGCCATTTATCGGGATCTGGGCTCATCATAGGTTATTCATAGTTCGTAGGTTCGTCATGGTATAGTAACATGACTTCCAGGATAGGATTACCGTACCACTCTGGTGTGGAACGTGCTCTGTTCGACCTACGAGGTCCAGTAGTGACTTTATCCAAAGTTTCATGATCATCTCATTAACTTCCTCTCTAGTTGGTGTAGACATCACGGGAACGGATTTCTCTGATGTGCTACTTTTCAAATTGAGAGGAGGTACAATTACCTCATCAAGTTCTACTTTCCTCCCACTCAATTATTTAGAGAGAAACTCCTTCTCTAGAAATGTTCCATTCTTGGCAACAATGATCTTGCCTTAGGATCTGTGGTAGAAGGTGTACCCAATTGTTTCCTTATGGTATCCTATGAAGATACACTTCTTCGATTTGGGTTCGAGATTATCTTGCTGAAGCCTTTTGACATAAGTGTCGCAACCCCAAACTTTAAGAAATGTCAGCTTAGGTTTCTTGCCGAACCATAGTTCATACGATGTCATCTCAACGAAATTAGATGGTGCCCTTTTTAACGTGAATACGGTTGTCTCTAATGTATAACCGCAAAACGATAGTGGTAAATCGGTAAGAGACATCATAGATCGCACCATATCCAATAAAGTATGGCGACATTCGAACACACCATTTCACTATGGTGTTCCATGTGGCGTGAGTTCTGAAACAATTCCACATTTGTTTTAAATGAAGGCCAAAGTCGTAACTCAAATATTCGCCTCCGTGATTAGATCATAGAAACTTTATTTTCTTCTTATGATGATTCTCCACTTCACTCTAAAATTCTTTGAACTTTTCGAATGTTTCAGACTTGTGTTTTATCAAGTAGATATACCCATACCTACTCAAATTATCTGTGAAGGTCAAAAAATAACGATACCTGTGGCATGCTTCAACACTCATCGGACTGCATACATCAGTATGTATTATTTCCAATAAGTCATTAGCTCGCTTTATTGTTCTAAACAACGAAGTTTTAGTCATCTTGCCCATGAGGCATGGTTCACAAGTATCAAATGATTCATCATCAAGTGATTCCAAAAGTTCATCTGCATGGAGTTTCTTCATGCGCTTTACACAAATATTACCTAAATGGTAGTGCTAAAAATATGTTGCACCATCATTATCAACTTTGGATCTTTTGGCATCAATATTATGAATATGTGTATCACTACAATCGAGATTCAATAAACCATTCACATTGGGTGTATGACCATAGAAGGTTTTATTCATGTAAACAGAACAACAATTATTCTCTAAGTTAAAAGAATAAACGTATTGCAATAAACACAATCAATTTATATTCATGCTCAACACAAACACCAAATAACATTTATTTAGGTTCAACACTAATCTCGAAGGTAGAGGGAGTGTGCGATGGTAATCGTATCAACCTTGGAATCATTTCCAACACACATCGTCACCTTGCCCTTAAATAGTCTCTGTTTATTCTGCAACTCCTGTTTTGAATTACTAATCTTAGCAACTGAACCAGTATCAAATACCCAGGGGCTACTACGAATATTAGTAAGGTACACATCAATAACATGTCTATCAAATATCCCTTTGTTCACTTTGCCATCCTTCTTATCCGCCAAGTATTTGTGGCAGCTCCGCTTCCAATGACCATTCCCTTTGCAGTAGAAGCACTCAGTTTCAGGCTTGGTTCCAGGTTTGGGCCTCTTCCCGGGAGTGGCAACTTGCTTGCCATTCTTCTTGAAGTTTCCCTTCTTTCCCTTGCCCTTTTTAATTTAAACTAGTGGTCTTGTCAACCATCAACACTTGATGCACTTTCTTGATTTCTAGCTTCGCCGATTTCAACATCTCGAAGAGCTCGGGAATAGTTTTTGTCATCCCTTGTATATTATAGTTTATCACGAAGTTCTAGTAGCTTAGGATAGTGACTAGAGAAACTCTGTCAATCACTATCTTATCTGGAAGATTAATTCCTACTTGATTCAAGCGATTGTAGTGCCCAGACATTCTGAACACATACTCACTAGTTGTGCTATTCTCCCCCATCTTGTAGGCAAAGTACTTGTCAGGGGTCTCATACCTCTCACCATGGGCATGAGTCTAAAATACCAATTTCACCTCTTGGAACTTCTCATATGCTCCGTGGTGTTCCAAATGTTTTTGAAGTCCCGGTTCTAAGCTGTAAAGCATGGTGCACTAAACTATCAAGTAGTCATCGTATCGAGCTTGCCAAATGTTCATAATGTCCGCATCTGGTACTGCAGTAGGTCTGTCACTTAGCGGTGCATCAAGGATATAATTCTTATTTGCAGCAACCAGGGTAATCCTCGGATCACGAACCCAGTCCGGATCATTACTACTATCATCTTTTCTCTAGGAACATATCAACAATATATAGGAGCTATATCGCGAGCTATTGATCTACAACATATAGATGCAAATACTATCAGGACTAAGTTCATGATAAATTAAGTTCAGTTAATATAATCACTTAAGAACTCCCACTTAGATAGACATCCCTCAAGTCATCTAAATGATACATGATCCAAATCAACTAAACCATGTCGATCATCACGTGAGATGGAGTAGTCGTCAATGGTGAACATTTCTATGTTGATCATATCTACTATATAATTCATGTTCGACATTTCGGTCTCTAGTGTTCTAAGGCCATGCCTGTACATGCCAGGCTCGTCAAGTTTAACCCAAGTATTCCGCATGTGCAAAACTGTCTTGCACCCGTTGTATGTGAACGTAGAGTTTATCACACCCGATCATCATGTGGTGTCTCAACACGACGAACTTTCGCAACGGTGCATACTCAGGGAGAACACTTATATCTGGAAATTTTAGTTAAGGGATCATCTTATAATGCTACCGTCGTAGTAAGAAAAATAAGATGCATAAAAGATAAACATCACATGCAATCAAAATATGTGCACTATATGGCCATCATCATCTTGTGCTTTTGATCTCCATCTCCAAAGCATCGTGATGATCTCCATCGTCACTGGCCTGACAACTTTATCTCCATCGTAGCGTCATGGTCGTCTCGCCAACTATTGCTTCTACAACTATCGCTAACGCATAGTAATAAAGTAAAGGAATTACATGGTGTTTGCATTTCGTACAATAAAGAGACAACCATAAGGCTCATGCCGGTTGCCAGTAACTTCAAAACATGATCATCTCATACAATAACGTATATCACATCATGTCTTGACCATATCACATCACAACATGCCCTGCAAAAACAAGTTATATGTCATCTACTTTGTTGTTGCAAATTTTACGTGGTTGCTATGGGCTTCTAGCAAGAACCGTTCTTACCTACGCATCAAAACCACGAGGTGATTTATCAAGTTTGTTGTTTTAACCTTCAATAAGCAGGACCGGCCGCAGTCAAATTCGATTCAACTAAAGTAGGAGAAACAGACACCCGCCAACCACCTTTATGCAAAACTAGTTGCATGTGTGTCGGTGGAACCGGTCTCATGTGGGTGGACATGTAAGGTTGGTCTGGGATGCTTCATCCAACAATACTGCCGAATCAAAATAAGACATTGGTGGTAAGCAGTATGACGATCACCGCCCACAACTCTTTGTGTTCTACTCATGCATATCTTCTACGCATAGACCTAGCTCAGATGCCACTTTTGGGGAATGTAGCATGCAATTTCAAAAAAATTCCTATGCTCACGCAAGATCTATCTAGGAGATGCATAGCAATGATAGGGGGAGAGTGTGTCCACGTACCCTCATAGATCGAAATTGGAAGCATTTGCCAAAGCGGTTGATGTAGTCGAACTTCTTCTAGCTCTGACCGGTCAAGCACCGAACATACGGCACCTCCAAATTCTGCACTCGTTCAGCGCGATGATGTCCCTCGCCTTCTTGATCTAGCAAGGTGTGGCGGAAGTAGATGAGTTTCGTCAACATGATGGTGTGGTGACGGTGATGGTGAAGTGATTCTCACAGGGCTTCGACTAAGCACTTCAAAACTATGACCGGGGTTATAAACTATGGAGGGGGGCGCCGCACACGGCTAACGATTGTTGTTGTGTATTCTAGGTGCCCCCTCCCCACGTACATATAGGTCGGAGGGGGAGGGAAGCAGCCTTGGGGCACCCCAAGTAGGAGGAATCCTACTTGGGGTCCTCTCCCAATTCGGCCTCCCCCCTTCCTTATTTCTGGAGGGGGAAAAGGGAAGAGGGAACGGAGGAAGGAAAGGGGGGCCGAACCCCCTCTTCCTTCTCCAATTCGGCCTCCTACCTAAAGAGGGGGGGCGACACCCCTTGTGGGCTGATGTGCACCCCTCTTATGGCCCATATGGCCCATATCTTTCCCCCGGGGGTTCCGGTAAGCCCCCGGGTACTCTGATAAATACCTGATACTATCTGGAACACTTCCGGTGTCCGAATACTATGATCCTATATATCAATCTTTACCTCTTAACCATTTCGAGACTCCTCGTCATATCCGTGATCTCATACGGGACTCCGAACAACATTTGGTCACCAAATCACATAACTCATATAAAACTAATTCGTCATTGAACTTTAAGCGTGCAGACCCTATGGGTTTGAGAACTATGTAGACATGACCAAGAAACCTCTCCAGTCAATAACCAATAGAGGAATCTGGATGCTCATATTGGCTCCTACATATTCTACCAAGATCTTTATCGGCGGAACCGTTATGACAACATACGTTATTCCCTTTGTCATCAGTATGTTACTTGCCCGAGATTCGATCATCGGTATCTTCATACCTATTTCAATCTCGTTACCGCAAGTCTCTTTACTTGTTCCGTAATACATCATCTTGTAACTAACTCATTAGTAACTTTGCTTGTAAGGCTTCTTATGATGTGCATTATCGAGAGGCCCAGAGATACCTCTTTGATACTCGGAGTGGCAAATCCTAATCTCGATCTATGCCAACTCAACAAACACCTTCAGAGATACCTATAGAGCATCTTTATGATCACCTAGTTATGTTGTGATGTTTGATGGCACTGAAGGAAATATGACCTAGAGGTAATAATAAAGATGTTATTTATATTTCCTTATATCATAATAAATGTTTATTATTCATGCTAGAATTGTATTAACCAGAAACTTAGTACATGTGTGAATACATAGACAAACATAGTGTCCCTAGTATGCCTCTACTTGACTAGCTCGTTAATCAAAGATGGCTAAGTTTCCTAGCCATGGACATGTGTTGTCATTTGATGAACAGGATCACATCATTAGTGAATGATGTGATGGACAAGACCCATTCGTTAGCTTAGCATTATAACTGTTACAGTTTCATTGCTACTGCTTTCTTCATGACTTATACATGTTCCTCAGACTATGAGATTATGCAACTCCCGAATACCGGAGGAACACCTTGTGTGCTATCAAACGTCACAACATAACTGGGTGATTATAAAGATGCTCTACAAGTGTCTCCGATGGTGTTTGTTGAGTTGGCATAGATCGAGATTAGGATTTGTCACTCTATGTATCAGAGAGGTATCTCTGGGCCCTCTGCGTAATGCACATCACTCTAAGCCTTGCAAGCATCGTGACTAATGAGTTAATTGCAGGATAATACATTATGAACTAGGTATTGAGATACCGACGATCGAATCTCGGGCAAGTAACATATCGATGACAAAGGGAACAACGTATATCATTATGCAGTTTGACCGATTAAGATTTTGTAGAATATGTGGGAGCCAATATGCACATCTAGGTTCCGGTATTGGTTATTGACCGGAGACGTGTCTCGTCATGTCTACATAGTTCTCGGACCCGTAGGGTCCGCACGCTTAACATTCGGTGACGATCAGTATTATGAGTTTATGTGTTTTGATGAACCGAAGGTAGTTCGGAGTCCCGGATTTGATCACGGACTTGACAAGGAGTCTCGAAATGGTCGAGATGTAAAGATCGACATAATGGAAGCCTACGTTTGGACATCGGAATGGTTCCGGATGAGTTCGGGCATTTTCCGGAGTACCGGGAGGTTACCGGAACCCCCCGAGGAGTATATGGGCCTTATTGGGCTTTAGGGGAAAGAGAGAGGGGCTTCCTAGGCTAGGACGCCCCCCCCCCAAGGCCTAGTCCGAATTGGATTAAGGGGGAGGGGCAATGCTCCCTCCTTCCTTCTCTTCTCTCCTTCCCTTCCTTCTCTCCTACTCCTACTTGGAAAGGGGGGAATCCTACTCCCGGCGGGAGTAGGACTCCCTAGGGCGCGCCATAGTAGAGGGCCGGCCCTCCCCCTTCTCCACTCCTTTATATACGGGGGAGGGGGGAACCCCATAGAAACACAAGTTGATCATTGATCTCTTAGCCGTGTGCGATGCCCCCCCTCCATCAGTCATATCGTAGTGGTGCTTAGGCGAAGCCCTATTCCGGTAGCATCATCATCACCGTCGTCACGCCGTCATGATGACGAAGCTTTCCCTCGACACTCTGCTGGATCGTGAGTTCGTGGGATGTCACCGAGCCGAACGTGTGTAGATCACGGAGGTGTCGTACCTTCGATGCTAGGATCGGTCGATCATGAAGACGTACGACTACATCAACCGTGTTGTCATAACGCTTCCGCTTACGGTCTATGAGGGTACATGGACAACACTCTTCCCTTCCGTTGCTATGCATCACCATGATCTTGCGGGTGTGTAGCTATTTTTTTGAAATTACTACGTTCCCCAACAGGCACACAAGGCATTCCTACAGTATCCGGGAGTAGCATAATCTCATAGTCGAAGGAATGTGTATTTGACATGAAGAAAGGAATATCAATAAAACTGAACGATCATTATGCTAAGCTAACGGATGGGTATTGTCCATCACATCATTCTCCTAATGATGTGATCCCATTATCAAATAACAACTCATGTTTATGGTTAGGAAACCTTAACCATCTTCGACCAACGAGCTAGTCTAGTAGAGGCTCACTAGGGACACAGTGTTTGTTTATGTATTCATACATGTATTAAGGCTTCCGGTCAATACAAGTATAGCATGAATAATAAACCTTTATCATGAATAAGGAAATATAAAATAATAACTTTATCATTGCCTCTAGGGTATATTTCCTTTAGTTGGTTCCATGGGTGATCACAATATAATCCTACATTTTGATTGTTCATCTATTGTCCAAGCTTTGAATCATATAAGTAGAAGGATTGATCTTACCTTTAGTGATGTACTATTATGTCATGTATGATTGTAAAGTATCTTTGTTGAATGTAATAATTTTTCATTACCTTGTTGATCTTTTTTGGAGAGTCAATTTGCAGAGTAAAACATTAAAATTTAGGCAACATTTTCCGCAACAATGTTGGCAATTGATAACCCGCAAGTATTAGGGATCGCAATAGTTTTCGAGGGTATAGTATGCAACCCAAATTTATTGATTCAACACAAGGGGAGCCAAAGAATATTTGCAAGTATTAGCAGCTCAGTTGTCAATTCAACCACACCTGGAGATTAATTATCTACGGAAAAGTGATTAGTAGCAAAGTAATATGATAGTTTTGATAGTAGTAGCAACATCAATAGTAACAGTAACAGTGATAGCAATGATTTTCTAGTAATCGTAACGATAACAGCAGCAGTAGTACCTTAGAAAGAACAATATAAGACAAATTCATAGGCATTGGATCGGTGGATTCGTTGGATGATGTTCATCATATAACAATCATAACTTAGGGCGATACAAAACTAGCTCCAGTTCATAAATATAATGTAGGCATGTATTCGGTAAATAGTCCTACGTGCTTATGGAAAGAACTTGCATGACATCTTTTGTCCTACCTCCCGTGGCAGCACGGTCCACATGGAAACTAAGGGATATTAAGGCCTCCTTTTAATAGAGATCCCGAACAAAGCATTAACACAGATTGAATACATGAACTCCTCAAACTACGGTCATCACCAGAAAGTATCCTGACTACTATCACCCCGGGGTTTCCGGATCATAACACGTAATAGGTGAATATAACCTGCAAGATTGGATCAAGAACATAGATATAACGTTCATAACATAAACGGTTCAGATCTGAAATCATGGCACCCGGGCCCAAAGTGATAGGCATTAAGCATGGGAAAGTCATATCAACATCAATCTCAGAACATAGTGGATACTAGGGATCAAGCCCTAACAAAACAAACTCGAGTACATGATGAATCTCATCCAACTCCTCACCGACCAGCGAGCCTACGAAGGAATAACTCACTCCCGGTGGGGAGCATCATGGAATTAGCAATGAAGGAGGGTTAGTGACAATGAAGATCGAAGATCCCCCTCTTCAGAGTCCAAAACAGACTCCAGATCTGGCCTCCCGAAGAAGAACATGAGGTGGCGACAGCTCCGTATCACGGAACGAGATAATTCTTCCTCCTTGTTTTTTCTGGAAAAATAGGTATTTATGGAGTTGGATTCAGGGTCTGCGGGTGATGCGGAGCATCCTACGATCATCCCCATGTAGACTTCGACTACTCCCCAAGCCCCAAGAGGACATTCAATGAGACCTCGACCATACGCCATTGGACACAAGGTGACACTACAAAAAAAAGATACATCCGTGACATTTTGGGCCGAACAAATTTTTTTTGTCATACATATGACACTTCTATGACGATAATTGTGACAAAACCCAGTATCATCATAGATGTGGTGGGCTCCTACTTCTATGATAAAAAATCATGACAGAAAATGGGCTTTTCGTCCTGGGCGGGACAGAGACGCAGCTGCATGACATTCTTTGGGCCGTCCATGACAAAAAAAACCGTGGTAGAAGCGAGGGCGAGGAAAATTTCAGGGAGTTCCCGATTACGATGGGAGGTCGGGGGCCGAACGATGCGCGTTTCTCCCGTACACATAGGCACATGTGTGCGAGGCGTTGGCTCTAACTGAACCCGAGCGAGGCGTTGGGCTGTAACTGAACCCAAGCAATTGCACTGCAGGCTACGCGTTACTGAACATGAGCGATCGATCGATGGCTGTTAACTGAACCCGATCGAGCGATTCCTTCGCTACTGATGCTAACTGA
>NC_041382.1:257233709-257239829 GCF_002162155.2 Triticum dicoccoides
CGTTGCCTTTGGATGAACAGGACCCCGTGGTGTGGACGGCTGGATGAACAGTAGAGGGTGGAGGGGTGCCCGTGGAGGGGTGGTTGAACAGGACCCCGTGGTGTGGAGGGCTGGATGAACAGTACACGGTGGAGGGGTGGTTGAACAGTAGCCGAAGGAGTAGCGCGCGGTGGAGGCTGGATGAACAGGAGCCCGTGGAGGCTGGAGGAGGTCGATTGTAGCACGTGGAGGCTAGAGGAGGTCGACGGTGGAGATGAACAGTATCCCGTGGAGTCCCGTTTTGCGGTACGTCACACCCCTCCCGATGAACAGGACCCCCGTTTCGATCATAGGAGGTACGTTTCATCCGTTTTGCGGTACGCCACACCCTTCTCGATCAACAGGACCCCTGTTTCGACTATAGGAGGTCCATTTCCTCTGTCTTGCGGTACGCCACACCCGTCCCGATCAACAGGACCCTCGTCTCGACCATAGGAGGTCTGTTTCCTCCGTTCTGCGGTACGCCAGGCCTCGTTTCCATCGCATGTTCCGTCCAAGCCCTCCCGATGAACACGACCACGCATTCCGTTCCGACCCAGCCAGTTGGCTCCCACGCGTTCAGTTGCCTCCCGATGAACACGACGCATTCCGTTGCCTCCCGATGAACACGACGCATTTCGTTGCCTCCCCATGAACACGACGCATTCCGTTGCCTCCCCATGAACATGACGCATTCCGTTGCCTCCCCATAAACACGATGATGATGTTGTTTCTCCGTTCCGACCCAGCCATGTACACGAGCCCTGGCCGTACGAGACCCTGCCCATATGTACACATACGTGGCCATATTTTTTTCTTGCACCCTGGCCGCTGTACGTACGTGTACATGCTACGTGTGCGCCTCTACTACGACACGTGCGCGCCTCTACATCAACCAGTATGTACGTACACGTTCGCGACCAGAATGCCAACGCTATGTACGCTTCGACCAGGTGGGTCCGCACTATCAGGCACTTCCTTGTCTGCGAAGATGTAGCTGGTGGGTCCTAGCAGTCAGGGGGTGAATCGTTTTGTTTTGTGTTTTTTGCCTGGACTCACTTCCTTGTGTACGAAGGTGTAGCTGCTGGGTCCCAGCAGTCAGGGGGGCAAATCGGTTTTTTTTGCCCGGACGCACTTCCTTGCGTGCGAAGGTGTAGCTGGTGGGTCCCAGCAGTCGGGGGGTGAATCGTTTTTTTCGGACGCACTTCCTTGCATGCGAAGATGTAGCTGGTGAGTCCCAGCAGTCAGGGGGCTAATCGTTTTTTTCGAACGCACTTCCTTGCGTGCGAAGATGTAGCTCGTGGGTCCTAGCAGTCAGGGGGCGAATCATTTTTTCATGAAATACGGTGGCCCGTCCGGTGGGTCCCCGCTGTCAGGTGAAGGAATAATTATTTTGTGCGTAATAAGGAGGCACTTCCTTGTGGCTGCCGTGGACCCAACTGTCAGTCTCTCCACGTACAGTCCATGTCCGATGAAAGTCGTTCCTTGACGACGTTGACCACGCCGCACCGAGAGCACCAGGGCGGTGGACGACGGCGAGGCCTAGGAAGGGGACAACGCGGAGCCGGGGAAGACACGGCAGTGGATGCACACGCGAAGAGGAGTGCGAGGGTTCACTGGTTCGGCTGCGCTACCAACGCCGCAAAATAACAGGGGGTGTGGGTGAGTGGAGGGATGGCCTAGCCAGCGGTGGGAGTAGTAGGGGCGGTGAGGCCTCCGCGGCAGCACAGCCGGCCACGGGAGGCAGGAGCAGGCGGCACGACCAGCGCTGCTTTGGGCGGTTGGAGCAAGAAGACCAGAGGTTGAAGAAGCACGACAGTCGTTGGATGGACATCGTACGGTCACTTTAGCTAGAATCGTTTATATTGACTAAGTTGACAAAGCCCTTGGTACGTCAACTTAGTAGGCCCACAGGTCAGCTTCCGAAACGGTGCACCCTAGATGTCAGGGGGAGGAATCATTTTTTGGGCGGGTGAAGGTAGAATATCCGAGATTGAAGAAGAAGGACGACATCCGTTGGATGGACATCCAACGGCCACTGCTGCTAGAACCATGTGTTGACTATAAGTTGACAAAGCCGTGCTGCTAGAACCCTGTTTTTTTAGGGAACGCGTCAACTTAGTAAGGCCAGAAGTGTGTGGCAGAGAACTTATAGCCCATTTGAGATTTGTAAGAATGTGTAGCCTATTTTTGAATTTTAATGGAATTTACTACAGCACATTAAAGTTTGTTAAAAGTACAACTCATTTCAACCAACCGTTCAAAACAGAATTCAATAAAATTTCCCATATTTTGATGGGATCCGAAATATTTTTATCCTGAAACTTCTAGTCAAATTAAATACAATTTCAATATAAATTTAAATTACGTAAAAATTCAACGAAACATTGCGCTCACAAAAATTAATGAAATTAAAATTTTTTAATATCCAAAAATAATATTTTATAAAGTAATCACGTGTTTGGTGCATTTTTTATAGTTACTGCCCAGTTTTTATAATTACATCTCATTTATTATTTCTTAAAACCTCTTTTCTTGTTAAGCCTAATGCATCCCTTCTAGGAAAGATTTGCAGCCCAGCGGGGCGGAGAATAACAACTTGACCTTGCCTGGGTATTCCTAAAAACAGTATTACCGGGCTAGCCATTTTCAGCTTGAAAAAAATTAATATCTGGGCTGGATATCTGGCCTGGGCTAGATGGGCCACAGCCCACCCAGTTAATACCTGCAGCGATGTTTTCGCTGTTGTTCAGAGGAGAAAAATTAATATCTGGGCTAAACATCGAAAAACTCTGCAGTCCTCACACCTCAAAAACACAAATACTGCTCGAGCTGCTTGGTCCCAGCTGTCGGCCGCTTTTTGTGCAATTCTTTTGTTTATTGACTACTACATAGGTTGACAATAGTGTGGGACCATGATGTCAGAAAACTAGAAGGAAGCAAAATAAATTATAATTATATATATAAAGAGTAGCACTATTTTAATTTCGGAATCAGAATAGTTATTTGGATCACGGCGTGCCCCTATATAGGCGGCGACGAGATACTCTGAACTCTGAAAAGAAAAACAAAAAACACCCACCCCGAAAGCACCCCCAATCCCCACGCCCCCACGCCTCTATAACCATCGCCGCCACGACCGATCTCCCCGCGCAGCCGCGTGCGCACCACCGCCGTCGCGGCCGACCTCCCCACGCCGCCGCGTGCGCACCTCCGTCGCCACGACTGACCTCCCCGCGTCGCCGCCTGCGCACCTCCACCCCGCGACCGATTTCCCCAGCAGTCACCCGTGCGCCACCGCCGCCATCCGCCGCCCGGCTAGCATCCCCCACGCGAAAGCATCCTGCCGCTACGCTTCCACCATGGCCACCGCTAACCACCAAACGGTCGCCGTCACCTGCAGTCCAATCTCGTACGCCTGCACCGTTCAACTCGTTCCTCGAGTACGTCAGCGACGGAAGCGTGCCACCCTCGGCTATGGATAAGGTGTGATCCGCCCTCATCTTCTCTCATGGGGCGTGCGACTCTCGGAGCACCTCCGGGCATCCTGCTGGGGCGCCGTTCAACTGGGCCACCTCGAGCACTCTCTCGGGCCGCCGTTCAACTACACCAACTGGCGTCGTTAAACAAAATCACCCGACGACGTCCGAGGCCGAGTCCCAGTGAGGAGCTTGTCGCCTCCTATGCTATGTGCTGCCCGAGGACTGTGGGGCTCCTGTTCGTCAACATCGCAGCGAGAGTTGAGCACCCAGACCACAATGGCTCCCCCCTAATCTTGCTCTGCATCGATATGATACTATAGCGCTGGCATATTCTTTTTGTCTTATGTTAATGTATAAAGCGTTGACAGAGATGCAAACTTAGACACCCCAAGTTGTGCGTATGCAGAGCCATAGGTGAGGCATCGAGGAGAGCACTCCATTCAGGATTGCAGATTTCTGCTAAAGTTCAGAGGCACCAAGGTGCGCACCCCACACAGCTAGGGACGAGTTCAGACAGGAAATGGAAAATAAAAGGCAGAAGGTACTAGACATAAAGAGAGCTGAATTGGCCCTAAATCTGCGTGCACCTTCTTCCTCCCCGGATGGCAGCGTTTGGTCTTCTTCCTCGTAGCGGTAGCCGAGTAGCTTGGAGGCAGGAGGGCGTGCGTGTGTCTCGCGTGGTAGCGCCCGAATGGCGTGGAGATGGCGGGGCATATGGGTTCATGTGGCGGCGCTCGGCTGGTTGACCTTCTAGCAACGGTTGCCTCGACCTTCCCGATGAAGGGTGCTTCCGGGGCTCAGGATCGCCAGGTGCACGCAGTCTGTCCTAACCGGCCCATCATCAGGCTGCTGGGTGAAGATCAACCAGCCTGAAGACGCGAGAGGACGACTTTCCAGCTAATGCTCCCCGCTACGCTTTCTGCCAATGCTACATTTTGTTCTCTCCCGATGAAGGTGATGACTTGATTTTGTTGGATAAGCAAGAATACAGTAAATGGAGAGAGATACAGAGCATATGCAGAACTAGATGAAAGAACAGGGTAGCACTAAAAGTGTGTGTGCAATGCATGTAGAGTACTACTTATACAGGAGGTGGTCGGGTGGGCATGCACTAGTTGAGATGTCAACTGTAGTAGGAAATTTTGTTTTTTCCTTTATTTTCCTGACTCGGCATCCACTAGTCCAAATCTGCACCTATGCCTCCCATGGATCCCATTGACTTGTGCTCACAAATCTAGTGTGTGTGATACTTTTTCACCGTTCCTAAAAAAACTAGAAGCTCAAAGGAAAATAACGAAGTGGTTCGATACTTATTTAATAACTAGGATTTTACCATTATTAAAATACTCAGATATCCCTTAATATTAAAGAATCCAGCATGAAGTTCAAATTGAAAAAAACAGTGAAACACGACGTTTATTTAAAAATAAAAAACAATTATTTAATCTAAAATAAAAATGTGAAGTTCAAATTAAAATAGCACAGAAGTTTGAAGTATATTAAACCATAGGATTTACAAGTTCGAAAAACAAAAACAAAACAACGTCATTTTTGGCGTTTTTAAGAAACTCAAAATTTCCTCATTGCTAAAGAATAAACAAGAAGCTTAAATTAAAATAACGGAGTAGCTCAAAATTAGCCGTTTAAATATCATTTTTTTTTCTTTTCAAAGAAGAAAACTAAGAAGTTCATATTAAAAAAGCAGAGAAGTTCAGATATTATAGAACCTAGGATTTTTATCCGTTAAAATACCCTAAACGTTCAAATATAAAAAACGGAGCAGTCTGATGGTTATACAAAATTCAGATTTTCCTCTTTATCAAAGAATGAAAACAAGAAGTTCATTTTTTTGAAACAGAGAAGTACAAAATTCATCAAAAAGGACTTTACCGTTTCTAATAAAAAAACTCTAGAAGTTCACATTTAAATAATGGGTGTAACATCCCAAATTTTCAATTTGGAATGTTATACATTAGATCATCAATGCATATCATCTTTATTTTGCATTCTGGTTGATCCTAGAAATTCTACGCAACTCAATGACCCACGGAGAGAGTTGGGGATTTCGTTATTTTCATATTTGAGTTCTCTCAAATTTTGAGAATAGGATCTTTTGATTTTATTTATTTTATCATTAATTATTTCTATTACAAAAATATGAGAGAGGGAATAAAATGACTTTCCCAAAATAAAGAAATATTGAGGATTTAATAATAAAATCAAATAAGATTTTATTTCATAGTTTTTTGATGTTTTATTTGGTTTAGGGAAAATATGCGTTTTTCAAAATTGCATTTAGGTCCCAAATAAATATTCACCCTGTGAGGCTTGATTTCAGAATCCCGTGAAAATTTATTTCGGAAATTTTGGAGTCCGTTTAGTATTTCTTTTTTTCCTTTTTCCGAGCGGAATATAAAAAAAACCGCGCCGCGCGCCGACTAGGCCAACGCCCAGCCGACGGCCCACCCCGCCGCCTGCGTCTCCCTCCAGGAGACCGGAGCCGCGCCGCCGCCCGAGTCCGGCTCGGGGCCGCCGCCGTGCCCCCTCCCCCAAGGCAGCACCCCCTCCCTCTCTTAAATACCGAGCCGCCCCGCCGCCCCTCACCTCACCCCGCCCCGCC
>NC_041382.1:257240214-257253209 GCF_002162155.2 Triticum dicoccoides
GCACGCCGCACGCCCCACGCCGCCGCCGCCGGAGCCCCGCCCCGCCGCCGGAGTACCTCGCCGGAGGTATAGCCGCCGTCGTTCACCGATCCGTTCGTTTTAGCGAACGTGTTCACCGGTTAGTTTCTGTTAACGAACGTCCGTTCCATTAACTGTTCGTTAGTTTTTTTTTCTCGGATTAAATCCGCGATTTATCTGATCGCGATTCCTGATCCGATTTTCGTTTTAGTTTATCTTTTCGCTCGTTTATCTGAATCAAGCGATTCAAGTGCCTAGAGTTTCGTCTCGAAACCCTCTATCCATTTAACCAACTTAAACAAGATTTTGCTACTATAAAATTTGCCCTAGGTCCAGATTACTAGAACAAAGTTGTTTTCTTTCGCCGTTTGACTTTCGTTGCTTTGTTTGATTTGATTCTTTTGCCAACCGGAGTTCTTAAGTTGAACCTTCTGGTTATATCTCTTATTTGAATTTTACCTGTGCATTAGATGAGTACTTATTGCTTGCTCGTTTGTTTGTTTGCGATAGAGTATCCGGAGTGCGCCGCTTGTTACTTCGAATCGCTAGGTTTCCCGGATCATCAGCAAGGCAAGTAACACTTTGATCATACCTTTTTCTACTACCCAGTTTTATTGCATTAGATCAATCCTCACACATTGCATGATTAGGATCTAATTAAATTGTGGGATGGAAAGTAGTTGAGGTAGTACCTATGACCTGTTTATTATCAAACCTTTGGGAGTTACTTCCGCGTTTGCTTATTATGCCATGCTATGCTAGTAGACGTGGATTGGGTGAGTGATATCCATGACAGATGTGAGTTTTGTTAATTAATGGTTTATCTAAGGTGGCAACCTAAACACACATCTGGGTGGATTGAGGCACCTGGGTATTCCAGGACTTGCCTGTTTTCTTTTGGACCGCCACCCAGGCTCAA
The DNA here is from genome assembly GCF_002162155.2 of Triticum dicoccoides. Taxonomy (NCBI): domain Eukaryota; kingdom Viridiplantae; phylum Streptophyta; class Magnoliopsida; order Poales; family Poaceae; genus Triticum; species Triticum dicoccoides. The sequence goes on from NC_041382.1 coordinate 257,241,152, forward strand.
AGGGATCATAAGACTATTCATACTAGAAACTTCCGTGTGCAGCCACAAGCTATTATGGGCTCTAGCATAGTTGACTAAGTTGTGCGAACTCTTACAGTGGTAGACTAGCAGATGTAGGGGATGTAGGTGGTATGGTCTACCCGATCGTAAGGTGCTAGCGCTTCTGAAAGACTATGTCTCGATCATCCGTCTTCTCAAACACCATGTAGTGCGAGAAACCAAACGGAGGCGATCGAGTCTTGTGGGAAAAAGTGCGCAAACCTCTGCAGAGTGTAACAAACTAATTATGATTAGCTGTGTCCCCAATTATGGACATCTTGAGTATCTAGTACCTGGATTATCATGCAAATCTCAACATGTTACTCTAAATTAATTTTGTTGGGTTATGTTTAATGATGATGCTTAATTGGGATTGAGAATGCTATCAACCATTCTCAATATTTAACAACTACCATGATAGTTAAATAAATTTTATTCCTTTGTAGTAGGGAAAAATTGCCTTTGCGCAAAAACTGTAACCATAGAGCTTTCCACCAGCTAAATATGCATATAGTATAGCTGTTTCATTCCATTACTCTCTATGTGTTACCTTGCCAGCATATTCCATGTGCTGACCCGTTTTCGGGCTGCAACGTTAATGTTGCAGACTTTTCAGACGACGATTAAGGAGTTTTTAGGTCGTGGTCCTATACTCAGTGATGCCGTTGGAATTGATGGACTCACTTATCTTCCAAGCCTTCCGCTGTTATCGTTATTAGATGGCCTTAAGCCATATTTATTGTAATAAGCTTTTTTATGAGACACTCGATGTAATAAGTGTGTGATTGCTACTCTGCTATAAATCCTCCGAGTACTGTGTGGTGTCAGCATTACTGATCCAGGGATGACACCGGAGCACAGAGATCAGACTGTTTGAGGTCTGGTCGCTACAACGGGCCGTTTCAATATTTATTAGAAACCTTGGATTTTCCCGTTACTACAAGGAAATAAACTAAGAAGTTCAAATTACAAAAATAGAGAAGTTCGATATTTATAGAAATCTTAGGCTTACCTTGTTACTAAAGAGTAAAAATGAAGAAGTACAAATTAAATTAAAGGAGTAGTTTTCAAAATTAATTTGGACTTCTCTATTTTTAACGTAATCATTTGCGTGTAATTCGACGTATCCACAAAAATCTGATAGAAGTTCATAGTGAAAACAAGGAGAAGTTCAAGTATTGTGAGGAATGCATTTCAGGTGAGAATAAAAGTATAGAAAAACAAAAGCATAAAAAGTTTATTGCAAGAAGTTCAAGTGCTCTGTCCGGGGAAGCTGAAAAATTCTTGCGAGAGCGGTTCACCTTCTATTTCCATGTTCAAAAACACAAAAAGAAATTGTTTTTTGGCGTTTTAAAATAAGTCTCTCAATCCACAAAAAGTTTTGTTATTATTTGGGAGCAATTTGATTTCAAAAAGAAAATAAATAATTCAAATTATAAAAATGGAAAAGTTCATGTACTACATGGTATGTGTTTAATACAAGAAAAATGAATTAAAAGTCAAGGTCGAATTTTTGTTGTTGTTATAAGTTCAAGTCCTCGGTCAGAGAAAATTAAAAAATATATTGTAAGGAGGTTTGTAGAAAAGAAATATCATTTGTGTAATACCGACGAATGATTGAGAACATTACAAACGAAAATAGGTCACATAAGTTCAACATGAAAACAGCAGGAAGTTCAACTACTACGCTGAATGAATTTCAGATGAAAAACTTTAAAAATCGTTGCGAGTACGAAACAACGATCAACACGGGAAACTTGCGTGCTTACAACAGCTTTCCATCGGTATATCACCTGCTCAATTCCGGTGAATGGATGGAGAGTTACGAGGAGTTGATGGAGACCTACGAGCAAAAAAATCACGTGAAAAATAAAGTGAAGTTCAGGTACACGCACCGAGAAGTTCAGGTTCTTCACGCAGTGCATTTTCGAAGAATCTGTTTTGCGATAAAGGCAGAACGAATGATCTCGCCATTTTCCAATTACTTCAAAACGACTAAGAATCAGAGAAAACTATCAACATGAAAAAGTTTCGCATTTTCCGTAGCTTTTCAACGGTATATTATTTGCCCAATTCTGATAAAGTTTGTAGAAATTACGGCGAAAATACGTTTTTCGCCATTTTCGAAACTGACTTAAAACCGTAAAGAATTGGGAGAAACAATACATATCAAAATGTTTCGCATTTGTTCAAGCTTTCCAACGCCATATCATCTGCTGCATTCGAACGCACGGTTAAAAAATTAGCTCGAAAATACGAACTCGGTAGGACTTGGAACATTTTCTGAATTACTCTTAAACGGTTCAAAATTAGAAAAAAACTTTCAAGATGAAAAAGTAGCGCATTTTCATAAGCTTTTGAATGTCGTATCATATGCCTCCATTGGATTAGCCGTTTAGAAATGACATCGAAAAAACAAACTCAGCTGTTCGGTTTACGAAATTTTATGTTTTTCAAAGTAATCTTTAACCATAGGGAATTAGAGAAAACTTTCAACATGTGGAAGGAGCGGTTTTGCAGCAGCTTTCCAACGCCATATTATATGCCTCATTCCGATAAACGGTTTAGAAATGCGATCGAAAATATGATTCACGTTTTTTGTGCGAAGAAAAAACGGTTTTCAAAACTGCTCTTAAACCGCTTATATTTTGCCAAAAATTTAAGTTTGGTCATGATATTGGTGTCCATAGCTTTCCAACGGTATATTACAAGCCCCGTTTGGGCAATGTTGGCGGAAGTTCAACCTAGTTCACTGGGAAGTTCAACATACTACTAGCGGGGCAGGTCAGGTTGTGATCAGAATACTATTCTGATCCCGTGATTAGAATACTGTTCACAGGGAAGTTCAACGTACTACTAGGAGGCACTTGCGTACGTGAGGCTATGGACCTGGTGGGTCTCCGTTGTCATCCTCTCCAAGTAAAGTCATCTCCTCGCCCGCGCACGCTTTCCGCCTAAAACAGTCAGCGTCGCCCACCCCGCTTCCCGGTGCAGGCGATTGCTCCGCCTTCAAACGACACAAGTGTCGTCCGTCCGTCCATATGCCGCCCACATTAATGATACACGGTTGCCGAGGCGTCTACTCCGGCGCCACACGTTCGTCCCTCCGCCCGCCCACCATTGCTATATAAACTGCTGCGCCGGCCATAGCCGCAGTCATCCGCATCCGTTCCCTTTCTCCTGTCCACACCACTACTGCCCACCATGCCTTCCTCGCGCTCCAGCGCTCTTCGAGACAGGCGGACAACGGACCACAAGGAGATGGCAGCCATTGCTGCCGACCAGCTGGACGGCAGGCAGCCGGAGGACGACGACGTCCCAATGGAGAACATGGTAGTCGACGATCCGGCGCCAACCCCCTCCTCTGCGCCATCCTCGCCGGTGCATTGCACCATGACCATCAGCGAGACCCGTGCCCAATATATGGACAGGGTGAGGCAGATGCGTGAGGAGCAGTTCCGGGAGGCGCAGGCCGACGCCGCTTACAACCACCATCTCCTCCAGGAGCACCTGCAGGCGGAGGAGCAGATCGCCGCGGAGCGGGCGGAGCAGGAGGCGCTGCTCGACTCGTATCACTCCGCCCGCAAGGGCCGCCTCGAGCGCTGGCTGTACCGCATGCGGGTGGCGGAGGCTGCAGCCTCCTACAAAGAGGCTAGCAAAGAGGGCGATGAAGCGGGTGAGGCGCTGTTTGGCGAGACCAGGACGAGGCAGAGGACAATGCTGACTCCGACGAGTCTCCGCTCCGCTAGCGTCGACGAGGCCCTGCTCCGCCGAGGCCCCATGGCGCCAACAACGAGGCAGAGGACACCGCCGGCTCCGGCGAGGCCCCGCCCCGCCAACAACAAGGCAGAGGACATCGTCGGCTCAGCCGAGGCCCCACCCTGTCGGCAACGTGGGGGAGTATTTACACCGCTCCGCTGAGGCGCCGCCCGCCGGCAACGAGACAGAGGACATCGCCGGCTCCGCTGAGGCCACGCCCCGCTGCCAACGAGGCCGCGCCACACAGAAAACAAGGAAGAGTAGAACACGGTAGGTCGCCACCGCACGGGTCCAAGTAAGGCCACCGCTGCTACCCTCCGGTTGAAGCCAAGCTAGGCGGGTTGACCATTGACGGACGGTTAGCTCCTTGGCGGCGATGTGGAGTCGGAGAGCTACGCTGGAGAAGAACGCTACTTCTATTTAATTGCTGGTGCAGTTGGCTGACTGACACGTGGTCCCAATAGGCCACATGTCAATTACGCAACTGCACCTGCAGTTCAATCACTGAAGCTTCTGTTCGGCTCAGCGGGACACAGGTGGGTAGCTTCTGTTAATTAATTATACCTACAGCGCACCCCTTTTTAGTTGAAGAATGTATGAAATGTAATGAAATCCGGCATGTTTATATGAAATCCGACCGTGTATGAATGAATTTATTTCTATTAGTTCGAATTCCCGTATCACTGGCATTGGATGAACATGCAAAACAATACGTACTAGCATTATTCCCAGGGTGATCACCTCGTTTGCAGCAGTTTCACATGTACTCCCTCCGGTCCTTTCTAGTCTGCATACAAGTTTTGTCTGCAGTCAAAGTATCTCTACTTTGACCAATCTTATACAAAAAAGTATGCACTTTCACAATGTGCGAAGTAAAAAGGAACAGAAGGAGTACAAAGAGTTTGAGCAGCTTTTTAGCGTTTCTGTACATTGCAATCAAACACACAGGCCTGGCAATTCATAGAGAACATTCAAAACAATCGATGATTATGCATCTCAGCGACTCACATGTCAGAGGCAATATTTACTTCACAACTAAAGAATAAAGAAAAAATTGATCGACGCTGCTGACAGCAAAGGGCGTCCCATTCGAAAATATCAAATGCATGTCTTGCTAAAATCAATGAGCAAAATTTGACAATGTTGTCCCATTCCAAAATATCAAATGCCTATGATTGTGGAATGGGTAGGGTTTGCCATCAGTTCGGACATTGACATGGCACCTCGTGCTAAATAAACCAGCTGTTCTTTTTATGTAGTTCCACCAAAATCAACCAAATTCGCGCGTAGCTTGTATGATTTCGCCCTTATATGCTGCAATGCCTTGAACTTATCGGCACCTCCTTTCTTGTGGTGGAAATGAATGATTCGATGTATTCATGAACATTTTGTGCAGTTCCCATTGAAATCAAGCTGAGCACCCCTGTTTGCACAAATACAAAAAAGTGATTAGTATAAAGCAAATTGTACTATGAATTGACAGTTTCAACAGGCACATACATGGCCCATGTAGAGCACACTTTTAGAAAAATCGAACTCACCTGAAAGAATCCTAGAACAACATTGTACTCGCGCATCACAACAAAAAAGGAAGATTTGTCAGTCCTTCTGAGCTGAAGTTAGTTTGGTCTTGTGGGGAGTAATGTAACCATCCTTCAACTGCTCCTTCTGATGAGAAGATAGACAGGGCTTCTTCATCCTGGCATAATCAGAACTAGCCACTTCACGTACTCCATATTCTTCTTCGGAGGAAGATGATCCTGTTGTGCAAAGACAAGAGGACTACTAAATTCTAGCATCCCTGGTTGCTCGAAAAAAGGAAAGGAAATATTTAAAACAACACAGATGAAGCACTTCTCGAGGACAATACCACTTTTTCATGACAGTATCTAAACAGTAGCACAACACCAATAGAGATGACAAAGCTCAATCACATGGATGAAATCAGTGGGCGAGTACCAACCTTTGTTAGGAGGCTTATTGTGTAGAGCATACAAATGAAGCACTTCTCTGGAACCATCTGTTGCTATCTACGGTCGTGGCCATGCTTACTATATACTCCTCGATTAGTTTAATGTTTCCAACATCTTCTTGTGTAGTTCCACTAAAATATATGGTATCTTCAAAGAAGATCCATGTTTGCACAAGTAGAGATAATTACATATTACATTAAGAGTGGCATCAAATCAGTGGCAAAACAATTGCTTGTTCCAGCCATAGCAATAAATTAATATGCAAAACTATAGCATTACTTGTGTCATCACAGTTCTAGTGCTTCATTACAGCACCGGGAGTTGATTTTTGTTTTTCTTCCGCTTGTTCTTCCCCTTCATCACTTGGTTCAATAACAGACAAGCTTCGCCTTCAATGTAAGATTTGGCATGTCAATTAGGGAGCACAAGTATAGTACTAAACTTAATTTTCTAATGGAAGTGGCAAAATACATACCAGTAGTTGTGAAATATCGTTATCTTACCTCAATGGGATATTACGGTGCACATACAAATTGGAAGTCTTGTCTCCATTTGTGCAGTTCACTAAAATCAAGCAACATTATCGTACAAGTAGCACAACATATGAAAGCACACTGCAGAATCATGTGAAAGAAGGCTAGTACTGACCTCTCGTGATGAGGAATTCAAACAACTCACAAGAAGAAGATCTGAACCAAATTCGCCTTGACGGATAGGAAGTAAGATCTCCTCTTGTGGAGTTCCACTAAGATCAAGCAATCAAGCAACGTTGTCGGTGTGACATTTTGGTTGAACTGCACAAAACACTCTTAAAACAAAAGTGTTTTGTGCAGTGCAACAAAAGGTCATAATGGCAACGAGGTGAAGTAGATAACCCTGTTTACACAGAGGTGCAAAGGAAACAATTAGTGGTCAATAACGGTGGATGACACAAAAGCCAACAAAAAGAAGCATCTACCTTATCTAAATGGGAAAGAAAGTAAGATAGTAGCATTTCTCAAACGGTGGCATTGATTAATATTAACATAGAGATTATATTAACAATAAAATTTGTTAAACATGTAATTTGCTTTTAACTGTGGCATTGCATCAATTTTCCAGTGGCATTATTAGAGGGTGTTTGTTTACAGGGACATTATGGTGTAGCGACTAAAAAACTGTGTGTTAGTCACATCTAAACCAGACAGGAGGGACTTTTAGGGACTAAAAGTGGGCATTTGGGACTAAAGAAAGAAGACCCCGAGGAAGTCCTTTGGGACTTTTTCCAACAGTTGCCCCTGCCACGCATCGCACCTTGTCTCTATTAGTTCATTACTAGGGGTAACATGGTCTTTTAGCATGTCATTTAATAACCTCTAGTCCATGTTTAGTCCCTGGAACCAAGCAGGTAGGGACTAGGGAGTTTTTAACCAAACAGGGCCTTAGATTAACAACAGCTAATGAGTTGCACGGGACAGTGGACGCACCAGCACCATGTGCATCTACCGATGTACTGTGGGTCATGCACAGTCTGTTGCAACAAAGAACAAATAACCAAGGAGCATATTTGTGTTGGTCCCAGTTTTGTTATCTTTAGACACCTTTCCCTATGTGAGCGCAGCAAATCTAGTCCTGCTCAAACACTATAGCCTTGTCCCTTCCTTTCCTTTTTGAACTAGTACTTTCGCCCCTTCCTTTCCTCTTTGAACCACGTCCTAGATTTATGCGATACAAATTTCCCCACTACTTTCCCCCATTCCTTTCCTCTTTGAACCACATCCTAGATTCATGCTATACAACTTTCCCACTTCATTTCCTCTTTGAACCACGTCCTAGATTCATGCTATATACAACTTTTCCCACTACTTTCCCCCACTCCTTTCCTCATTGAACCATGTCCTAGATTCATGGTATACATGCAGCTAGAGCAATGCATGTGGAGTAAGTAAATTATACCTTAAGGTTCTTGGGGCATGGTTCGGTGGGCGACGGGACGGCGACAAAGAAGAAGGGGTCGAAGGCCCTCCCGCGCCGCCGCTGGGTGGAAAGTGAACAGCTGCACCGGTCGTCCCTCACCGACGGCAACAGCGTTAAGCCTCCTTCCCTTCCCGGCGGACGGATCCTGCCGTCTCTTTGAGCAGAAGTGAGGGGAGAGAGAGGCCAACTAAGTCTTGTTTAGATTTGGAGACGGTGAGAGAGTGTGAAGAGAGCAACTACAAGCGTTGAGGCTCGAGCGGGAGAGGGCGAGAGAGTGCGAAGAGAGCAACTACAAGTGTTGAGGCTCCAGCGTGTATATATATACTGGAGAGAGTGTGTGAAGCATGCAAACCCTAGAAAACATTTTGACCAGTCAAAGAATCCTCCTGGCACAAATTATGCTCAAGTGTAGTTATCGAACCCGAGACCTCAAGTTTGATGAGCAAACAGGCTAACCAGCTACACAACCCTCCCGTTATGTTCAACGAGAGGGAAATAACCTTTTATACATTCCTGCATTCGTGTGACAAGCATGCTGTGTTTTTTTGTATGTGTGGGAGTCATTGGGATTTCAATCATAATCGTGTCATGTGGCTTTGGTGGTAAGACCATCCACAGTGGTGCAGAAATAATGCAGCCTTAGTCACCTTACCTCTCTCCACGTAGTACGTTGGGTCCCACCAGTCAGAGGGTGAAACAAACAAATTAATAAGAAAAATTAAAAGCGCCAGCGGTGTATCTTACCTCACACATCTCGCTACTGATCGGGAACACTATCCAATTAATCCCTCTGTTCACTCACGTACTATTTTAAGTGAATCCTTATTATAACATGCACACAAATTTTTGGGCACTTGTATTCGACTTAAGTCAGTGTGCCATTGTATCTCGTATACTTACTACTCCCTCCGTCTAGGTGTAATAAGTCACGTTAGAAGGTGCAACGGGACCAAGGTGTGTGTGTGTGTGTGTGTGTGTGTGTGTGCGTGTGTGTGTTTAACAGCATGTGTGTGTTAGAGAGAGCGACAGATCGACCTACTCCTACAGAGAGATGTTGTGTAGTGTACAATTTTAGCCGCGAGAGTTGGTGCATCCTCTAGTTTCCGGGCATGTACGGTAGGGACATGCGTACCGTACATGCGGACAGCTGCCACGCCCGCTCCTGACCAGCCTGGCCCACCCAAAGCCCCTCCATCGCCCGCGCGCGCTTCCCGCCCGAAACGGTCAGCGCCGCTCCAAAGAATCGGTACCGCATTCATGCCCGGGCAGAGCGGACGCGACCTCTGACTGGCACAAGAGTGATGGTTGCTTCGTCCGTCCAACTTACTGCTGGGTCTATGTGATTTGACGGCTCATTGGTCTTTATTACTGAGGTGGTAGGACTGTTGGATGTCCCACGCTTTCGGCGAAAGGAGGTACTACTAGTAGATTACAATTTTCTCCATTCTTACAGCGGAGGCGTGCAAGAGCAGTGAAAACACGCAGGCTCCGTGATTACATGGCCCACCTCACACTATCACCGTGCGACACCTAACTCTTTACATAGTACTCCCTTTGTTCCTAAATATTACTAGATGAGTCCCCGCGCGTTGCGGCGGAACAGCCGTATATCTCTCTGCGCAAAATTATCGATTTCATAGAACTAAAAAAACTCTATAACCGCATGACAAATGTGGTAGCCAAACTAAATAAACTCCCATCATCATTTAGATCATCCCACGTAAGGAAAAAAGATCAGCCAACTCCTACAGCATAATGGGATTATATTTTTCTTTTTGACATGTTAATGGGAATTAAAAGATCACTTACATGCATGCTACTAGTGCATGCTTGCATGCAGACATGTTGATGTGATTTAAAACCCACTCACATGCATGTGGCACCGTATTTCTGCATGCTTGCATGTGGCTTAGTGCGGAGCCTCTCAACGTCTAGATCAGACGGCTATTATGGACTGATTTACTTCATCTAATGGCTACATCAATTTTGATGATGTGGCTCAAGGAGAGGATAGAGAATTCCTAGTAGTGGGGGCTAGCTATTACTAGTAGATAAGTCTTTGTAGAGATTCCACTACATACGGAACAAAATGAATGAATCTACACTTAAAATGCATCTATATACATCCGCATGTGGTTCATGGTGAAATCTCTACAAAGACTTATATTTAGGAACGGAGGAAGTACTAGTATAGTACGTACTGTAATTTATCAGCGAGATAAATTTGTACAATGCTATGAAGCTTCCAGCTTCTATTACATGTATCTTGCGTCCAAGGTTGCCCGTTGTAACATTTCATCAAATACAAAGGAGACTAACATGCATGCTATTGCATCTCAATGATTGCCATATCATAGCAAATATGTACTCCCTCCGTTCCAAAATAAGTGTCTCAAATTTGTGCAAACTTTAGTACAAAGTTGTACTACTACTAAAGTTGACACTTATTTTGGAACAGAGGCAGCTAAAGAAAAAAATGATCCATGCAGTCCCTAGCCCTTGAACCGTGAACCCTGACCAGGCTTCAATTTATTGGCAATGTTCGAGCTTCCTAATAAATGAAGTTTGCAACCTTTTGACCATCGGATCATTTTATGCAGTTTCACCAAAATCAAGATGAGCATCCCTATGGCAAAGAAATTGAAGAAGCGTGATTAGAATAAGATTACTGGGACTAGTTGTTGATACATAAACTCATCACAAATATAGTACATAGAAGCCAGTAGAGGTATGTACGGGGCAAAGAAGTAGAGAAATATCCACAGGGAGTGATGTGGGCAGCTGGAGCAGTGGTGCAAGATGGCTGTAAAGGGAGTTGTACCTGAGGGACTAGCTCAACCTTGAGGAGGGCGGCGGGAGGCGGCAACTGCCCACGTCACGGCAGTGAGCAAGGGACAGTGAGCAAGGGACGAAGGCAACCTAACCGGCTTTGTGAGAGAGAACGGCGGGGACCCCTAATCGGGACGTGCCGACAGTGGGTTTTCACCGTCGGCGATGGCCACCGCCTATACACTAAGCATCCACCCCTTCCCCAAGCGGACGTGATCCACCAGGATGTTAGAGATGTGGCCACATTCATTTTGTGCGAGAGAGTGTGAAGATAGCAACTCCAGCAAGCAACCGTGTAGGTTGGCCCGTCCTGACTATGTATATAGTGGAGCGGTTTCCTTTTCTCTCCATATGAACCTATCATATTGCATACATGCTACTAAAGAAAAAAATTATTTATAAATGACGCGGCACCTAATACTCGTTCTCCTATAACCTTGCGCTTGGCATCTCCAAAGTATTAACCTTGCGATTGGCTCTTCGCCTCTTCGGGAAGAAGAGCAATAATGGTAGTGTAGTATATATCGTTCTGGCTACATGAGACCGAATGAATTGTTGCACGTCCACCACGTGGGCGAGGGTCGAGGGGCGAGGGAGAGTGCTACAGACGGAGCAAAATGAGTGAATCTACACTCTAAAATACGTCTATATACATCAGTGTTTGGAGTATGTACTAGTAGTTCATATTGAAATCTACTAAAGGACATATATATTCCAAACAATATGATATAATCTCCATAACCAAGGTAGTAGGGACGAGGAGTAAACGGAGGGAGTAGTAAATTTTTCTCCTCGTCCTACGAGCCACCGCGCGCATGGGCGAGGGAGCGGGCGTAAGGCGGAGCAAGCTTCACCTCATCATGCGAGCCACCGCGCCCGTGGGCGGGGGAGACGCCGTACTAAGCAAGCTTCTCCTCATTCTGCGAGTTGATGGGACACATCAAAAGTACTCCAGTGTATAGAGCCTTGCCTCTAAGGTAGGACCCACATGGTTTGGCTCTTCGTTTTAACATAACACGTCAAGTCGCAATTTGTTTGTTCACCCGTGGTAGACGATCCTCCCTCCACCAAGTGGACAACTAGTACACGTGCCAAATTACCACATGGGCTGCCTTTTTCGTACAGAAATGAGCTCCACCGTGTACCCATGCGGGTGTGGATGGGAAAGAGACGGGAGTACGTGCGCCGTGCATGCACCTCTTCTCTTCATGCACGTCCCCCACCTACGTGGGTGTGTGAGAGAGATACAAACCGCGTTTGTGAGTGTTTTTTGTTTTGGGGTGGGGGTGGGGTGGGGGGTTGATTTCGTGAATTATTTGTGGGAATATGTGTCGATGACATCTCAAACAAAATTTTGCATGCAATGTGTGTGAAATGGAGGCCTATCCATATCATACATAGAGGGTCAGGCAATCCACGAGAAGAGAGGGAGGGGTCATAGCTATCGATAGAGTCGAAGAGAGGATCAAGTGGGTGGGTGCGAGATCGATGAAGAGAGCCAT
>NC_041382.1:257253324-257270577 GCF_002162155.2 Triticum dicoccoides
GATCGATGAAGAGGGCCATCAAAATTGTTCGTGTGTGCAAGTCAAAGATATAGGGCGATTGGCCTACCGGAACGTTAGAGGGCACATGTCAAGTTTGTGTGTGGCAGGGAGACATGACTAGAGCGCTCGATGTATTGGTGTGTGTGTGGGGAGGGGGGTGGGGGAGGGGTAGGCAAAGGCCTAACTATAGAGGTAGAACGACTCATATATGTGTTGAGAAGGAGAGACCTAGCTATGTCTTGAGGGAGATCGGTCGACATCCATACATAGCTTAAGGACGGGAAATTTTTGTTCTAGTTCTTTATTCATTGCAAATTTTTGCTGCTTAGGTGACCCTGTTCTTGAGCTTGCATGTCAAATTTATATGGTTGCAAGTAGTTTTGATGCATGATATAGGCCCTAGGCACTTGTAGGAGTAGTTGCTATCAATATTATTGAGTTTGGTTTACTTTTATTTTGAAGTTACTAAAAATTTCAGAATTTTTCAGAAAATGACGAGCAGACTTTCGAGGGGCTCATCGAGCCAAAGCTCGAATGAAAAGGCACCAAAGCCTAAGTATAATTTGCCTCGCACCGCGGAGGTTCGGGCGCGTGAATGGCCTTCCGGTGATTTCTTGAGAGCAGCCGAGATTTATGAAGATTTTCATGAATTGGCTAAAAATGCAGGCATCACCGCTTTCCTCCCCGACCAATGCGATCAGTATCTCTTACTCATAAATACCTTTGTGCAAAACTTTCATTTCCATTCTAGGAGCTCACCACCTACGGTAGAATTCCATTTATATGAGGAGCATAAGGAGATGTCACTTTATGATTTTTGTCGGGTTTGTTAGTCCCTTTTGAGGGCAAGACAGAAGAACCACATCGCGATGATGTGGAGGAATTCATTGATACTATCACTGTAGGGGAAACAAGGAAGGTTTTCGATGCACGAATCACTAGCATACATTTTCCTGTTTTACGTTACTTTGCATTATTTGCTAGTCATCGTTTAATTGGTCACGGAAACTGTGGAAACCTTAGTATCCTGATATTATTATTTTGCTCCACGGTTTATATGGTGATAACTCTGTTAGTATGGGCGGCAGTATTGCTAAATGGTTAAGTATGAACCGTACAAAGGGCCCCATCTTTGGAGGCATCTATGCTTCGCGCCTAGCTGCACATTTTAACATACATGTTAGGCATTATGAGAAGGAAGAAAAAGTGCTGCCTCGTGTTTATCTAGATTATAAAAGTATGGTGGCACATGATTTTATTGTTAAGAATAGGGAAGGAGAGCTTAAATATGAATTGTTCTTTAACAAACATCATCCTGAGACTATTACCCTGCCTGCTCCTTCCTTGTTTGATTTATCTTCAGGCACGTACGTTGTTTCGTTGAAGGCTATTCACGCCTACTGGAACCCTGCACCAGCCGTGGAGCCAGAGCCGGAACCACAAGTTGATCCTTCACGACAGTCTAATTACCAGTGGGATCCGGAGATGATTGTCAGCCAGTGGCAAGCGGAGTCTTCCTCTTCTTCTTCTCAGTATGGACCCAACTATTATTATGGATATCCACCATGCCAGCTGTGGCCATAGACCAACTTAGGCCAAAAGCCTAAGCTTGGGGGAGTACGTATTTCCCACCGACATTACATTTATGTTCACACACTCATTACTAGATGTCGGTGCTCATACTTTTTCATTGTATCATCCATGCTAGTTTAATTCCCTTTTTATGCTTTCTTCTTGTGTGTTTAATAAACCTTAAGAAAAACCAAAAAAAATAGTTGTAGCTTTTAATTAGTTTAATTTCCATGCTTGTAGTAGTAATTAAAAAGAAGCAAACCCAAAAAGATTTCATGTTCTTCTTTTGCTTGTTGGGAGCTTTCCCGTGTAAATAGTTTTATTTCTTTTCTTTTCTTTGGGGGTTGATAGGAGAAGACCATAATTAAATTGTTGAAGTAGCTCTTGTATGCATACTTGTTGATGTGACAAAAGAGCCCATATTGCCTTGTCTTCTCCTATTTATTGAATGTCTGCAGATTCCATCTTAGTCCAATGCACGTGCACTATTATTATTATTCACATCGTCCGGTCATGCAAGTGAAAGGCAATTATGATGATATATGATGGACTGACTGAGATGAGAAAAGTTGGTATGAACTCGACCTCTTTTGTTTTTGTAAATATGATTAGTTCATCGTTCCTGATTCATCCTATTATGAATAAACATGCTTGCAATGACAACTAGAGATCATAGTTTCTTGTGCCATGCTTGATTAGCTATGAGTTATAACGGTTTAACTTGCGTGCCAACATGCTATTGAGATAGTTATTATGTGGTATGATAGGGTGGTATCCTCCTCTGAATGATTTAAGTGACTTGACTTGGCGCATGTTCACGCATGTAGTTGAAACAAAATCAACATAGCCTTCACGATATTTATATTCATGGTGGATTATATCCTACTCGTGCTTGCATTCGGTGTTAATTAATTTTAATGCATGTTCATGATTGTTGTCGCTCTCTAGCTGGTCGGTTCCCAGTCTTTTGCTAGCCTTCACCTGTACTAAGCGGGACTACTGCTTGTGCATCCAATCCCTTAAACCCCAAAGTTATTCCACATGAGTCCACTATACCTACCTATATACGGTATCTACCTGCCGTTCCAAGTAAATTTGTATGTGCCAAACTCTAAACCTTCAAATAAATATCCTTTTTTGTATGCTTGAATAGCTCATGTATCAACTAGGGTTGTCCGTATCTTCCATGTTAGGCGGGTTATTCTCAAGAGGAGTGGACTCTGCTCCTCACTCACGAGATAAATGGCTGGTCACCGGGATGCCCGGTCCCATGCTTTATGCAAACTAAATCAAAATAATTGCAAACAAAACTCCCCCTGGGACTCTTGTTAGTTGGAGGCACTCGTTGTTTCGAGGAAGCCATGGATTGATGCTTGTTGGTGGAAGAGGGAGTATAAACTTTACCATTCTGATTGGGGAACCGCCTATAATGTGTGTAGCATGGAAGATATCATCATCTCTTGGTTTTTATGTTGACAATGAAAGTATACCGCTCAAAATATTATTCACCTCTGTTTCAAAACCGAGCTCTGGCACCTCTACAAATCCCTGCTTCCCTCTACGAAGGGCCTATCTATTTACTTTTATGCTGAGTCATCATCCTCTTATTAAAAAGCACCAGTTGGAGAGCAAAACTCATTTGCATTCATTATTGTTAGTTTACATTGAGTATGACTTGAATGGATCTCTTTTACCATGAATTACAATGTCTAGTCAGTCCTTGGTCTTTAAAGGTGCTCTGCCTTTATGTTTTGCGGTCTCAGAAAGGGCTAGCGAGATACCACCTTGTTATATCATATTATGATTGTTTTGAGAAAGTGTTGTCATCCGAGATTTATTATTATGGCTCGCTAGATGATTATGCTATTGATATGAGTAAACTTGAGACCTATGCGTTATTGTGAATGTGGTTAGTTATAATCTTTGCTGAAAACTTGAATGTTGGCTTTACATATTTACAACAACAAGAGAAAATAGAGTTTGTAAAAGTTTTTCTTTATCACTTTCAGTTTATCAACTGAATTGCTTGAGGACAAGAAAACGTTTAAGTTTGGGGGAGTTGATACGTCTCCAACGTATCTACTTTTCCAAACACTTTTGCCCTTGTTTTGGACTATAACTTGTATGATTTGAATGGAACTAACCCGGTCTGACGTTGTTTTCAATAGAATTACCATGGTGTTATTTATGTGCAGGAGCAAACGTTCTCGGAATGACCTGAAACTTCATGGAATACCTACAAAAGATGAAGGCCAAGGGGCCCAGCACCTCTCCACGAGGGTGGGGGCGCGCCCCCTACCTCGTGGGCCCCCTGTTGCCTCTCCGACTCCAACTCCAACTCCATATATTCAGTTTTGGGGAGAAAAAGATCAGAGAGAAGAAATCATCGCGTTTTACGATACGGAGCCGCCGCCAAGCCCTAAAACCTCTTGGGAGGGCTGATCTGGAGTCCGTTCGGGGCTCCGGAGAGGGGAATCTGTCGCCATCGTCATCATCAACCATCCTCCATCACCAATTTCATGATGCTCACCACCGTGCGTGAGTAATTCCATCATAGGCTTGCTGGAGGTGATGGGTTGGATGAGATCTGTCATGTAATCGAGTTAGTTTTGTTAGGGTTTGATCCCTAGTATCCACTTTGTTCTGAGATTGATGTTGCTATGACTATTCTATGCTTAATGCTTGTCACTAGGGCCCGAGTGCCATGATTTCATATCTGAACCTATTATGTTTTCATCAATATATGAGTGTTCTTGATCATATCTTGCAAGTCTATAGTCACCTATTATGTGTTATGATCCATTAACCCCAACGTGACAATAATCAGGATATTTACTGGTGATGACCGTAGTTTGAGGAGTTCATGTATTCACTATGTGTTAATGCTTTGTTCTAGTTCTCTATTAAAATGAGGCCTTAATATCCCTTAGTTTCCGTAAGGACCCTGCTGCCACGGGAGGGTAGGACAAAAGATGTCATGCAAGTTCTTTTCCATAAGCACGTATGACTATATTCAGAATACATGCCTACATTATATCAATGAACTGGAGCTAGTTCTGTGTCACCCTAGGTTATGACTGTTACATGACGAACCGCATCCGGCATAATTCTCCATCACCGATCCATTGCCTACGAGGTTTCCACATATTGTTCTTCGCTTATTTACTTTACCGTTGCTATTGCTATCATCACTACAAAATACCAAGCATTGCTTTTACTACCGTTACCTTTCGTTACCGTTATCACTACTATCATATTACTTTGCTACTAAATACTTTGCTGCAGATATTAAGTTTCCAGGTGTGGTTGAATTGACAACTCAACTGCTAATACTTGAGAGTATTCTTTGGCTCCTCTTGTGTCGAATCAATAAATTTGGGTTGAATACTTTACCCTCGAAAACTGTTGCGATCCCCTATACTTTGTGACACCCCAAAATTTTAACCTTGTTTTACTAATTAAAATTTTGCCAGGAAAATTAAACTTTTCATTTTTCTGGGTTTTCTTTGATTTCAGTACCATCCTTTCTTGGATTTTTATGTAGTTTTATCCCAAGTGAAAGTTTCCAAATATATTACTGGACTTGTTTTCTCCCTCGAGAAAAAAACATTTCTCTTAAAAGTGGATTTAATTGCATAACTAATTCTCCATGAGATTTATTCCTTGAAATGATTTTTTTTAAGTTTCAGGACCCAATTTGCACTGCAACCTCTTGATATATTTATCTAAAATTCCAACCAAAATTTGGAGATGTCATGTGATGTTTTTAAATCACTTTTACGCAAAAATATATTTCATTCTTTTAATATTTTGAGCTCTACACCAATTTTTCAAATCTGGTCCAGTGGGCAATTTTGCACTACAAGCCATTTAAATATTTCTTTCTAGGCTCCACCAAAATTATGGGATGTTAATAGGAGTATATTATTCAACTTTATGCAAAAACCAATGGTGTTCTTTGAAAAATTTGAGTGAACCAACCTCTTTTGCTCTCTGGTCCAGTTTGGCTTTTTCTACAGCAACCCTAGTTTAATTTTCTCTAGTACCCTTGAGTTTTCTCCTGCTTATAGCCCACCTTGCAAAACCCTTAAGTCCAGAAGAAGGGACCCACTGGAAGATTTCTGGATCATGAAACAATGCCATTTACCTGTTGTCCAGAACTGAAGTTTACCCCAAGAATTGCCTAGATGCCTTTGGCATTTTGTCAAACACCCTGTGTGCACAACCAGATTTGGCATGATTTCAAGTTTACATTGTGAACTTGATCCCCTGACTAGACCAGCATGTCACATGGATTTTCCCAAGCCTATAGCCCCACCCTGCTAACTCTCTTGTGGATTGGAGCCCCCTAGCATGCCCTGGCATTTGGTCGAACACGTCGCGTACGTGCTCTGGGCGAGCCCAGAGCGCACGTTTTGCACGCGCGTGCACTGAGCCGCCGCATCGCACTGTCGTCGCCTCGCGCTCGTTCCGGCCCTTCCCCGCTCGCAGCCAACACCGCGCCCCTTCCCCTCGCCGCAGAGCCGCCCCTGGCGCCCTACAGCGCCGTCGTCAGGTAGGCAACGGCGGCTAGCGGGCGGCCACAGCAGCTTCTGCCATGGACGGCGCCGCCCGAGCCACCAGCGCTCGCCAGCTGCCCCCTTGAGCAGCTCAAGCTTATCCGCAACCTTGTCCGCAAGCCCTCGTCGCCGCCACGTCGCCCTGCAGCACAGTATGATGGTCGCCGGTGTTCTTACCCTCGGCCATCGACGGAACCGCCCCGATCGCTATATAAGGACCCCCCGATCTCACCAAACCCTCAAGCAACCTCCCACACTCCCTCACCGATCCGCCCGTAGTAGTAGAAAGACCAGAGAGGTCATCTTCCTCATCTCCGGCAACCACGGCCGCTGCCACTATCTCGTTCACTCCGGCGCCACCAGGGCCTCCCCCACCCATCCAGCGCCACCGTCGACTTCCCCTCGACCTTGCGGAGCTGCTCGACCCCTCGAACGCGATCAAAACCCACCATAACCCAAATCCCCAATCATGCTCGAAGCTCCCTCCGCCGCGGAGCTCGCCGCCGGCGATTCCCTCCGTCCCGGCCGGCCAGTCGACCACCGGGAGGACCGCCTAGGAGTGGCGGATCCATCCCTAGCCTCGGATGCCCTCGAGGAGCCCCTGTTCACCGGCGACGATCACCGGAAT
Organism: Triticum dicoccoides; assembly: GCF_002162155.2. Taxonomy (NCBI): domain Eukaryota; kingdom Viridiplantae; phylum Streptophyta; class Magnoliopsida; order Poales; family Poaceae; genus Triticum; species Triticum dicoccoides. The sequence goes on from NC_041382.1 coordinate 257,260,084, forward strand.
ACCGACCCCGCTCGGGCAGAGGAAAAGGAGGGAGGGGGCGAATGGTCAAACCTGACCAGTGGGCCCCGTGGACCCACTGTCAGTGACCCAGCCCCGCCTCCACGTGTTTTAAGTGAAGGCGTAAACCCCATAAGTACGTCTCCTCTGCCCCGGAAGCGTATTTCTATCTGAAATGTTTTCTTTTTCTATTTTAATTTTAAAACAGAATTTGACTGGCTATAACTTTTTAGATATAAGTCCAAATGAATTGATTCTTTTTCCTACCTCTCTCAAATATCACCTAGTTTATTTTAAGATTTATTTAAAAAATAATTAAGACAACTTTTTGTACTGTTTTTAAAGTATGTGTTATTTGCCTATTTTCGAAATAGGATTTTGGAGAGAGAGAAGAGAGCTTTCAAAAAAATATTGGAGTGCACCTCACCTCTCCACACCTTGAAGGCAAGCATTTCTGAACTCAAGCATAATATCATCGTGTGTTGTTTGATACAGTTACAACACCACCGTGACACGGAGTATCCATTATGTGTTTGTGACGAGATGATCACACGCTTTGAGTGCAAAGATGAATTTTTTTTTTGCTGTTGGCAATGGACATACTTGTGATAGAAATCACCCTCATATGCCTCTCATGCCTACCGGGAAGGATCCGGGAAAGTCTGTGTCTTGGATAGACACGAGCTTGTCCCTCGTCGAGACGGTTACGACCGGCGGGGCAGGGGGAGATATGATGAGTGGTGGTTGTGTCTGATGGATGTGAAATCTTATCCTTGAGATAATCATGCAGGAAATACTTAAGCCTCCTGAGTCGGCCGTAGATCGAGTCTTGTTCCAGTAACCCCCATACTTGTTTCATGCTGCCACTTGTCCCTGCCGTAGGTAGGGTACGGTTCAGTAAGTTGTCAACCCCTTCCTAGCACACACCGTACAGAGGGGCCGCGATGAGGGTTCCATGGCCCTGGATTAAAGCCAGTCATCCGGTCAGGGGGCATGGGTGTTTCGGTTGTAGCCGAAGGGGTAGCTCCCCTAGTTTGTGCGCGGTATAAATTTTGTGATCCCATGCTAGTCGAGGTTGTAGCCTCCCCGCTTAGAGTTTTGCTTAACAGGTGTCAAGGGTGATTCCAGACACCGGTAAGTTAGGCTGGTGTGTGCGGTTAGGGTGTTTTCAATTAAAAGACCGTAGATGGAATTAGTCCCGATGGACTAAAGGAATCTGTTACTCGTGGGTAAAGAGTACACCCTCTGTAGAGAGGTTAAACCTATTCGAATAGCCGTATCCATGGTTAAGGACTACAATCTGGGATGTGTCAAGTGTCGGTCTTAGTGTCGGTCTTCGGAGGAGAAACTATTAAACCAGAATATTGATCATGACTTGTGATGTATGATGATTATGATTATTATTATTATGGACTAACCATTTGCATTATTTGAAATAATGAATATCCCTGGGACGGTACTATCTCCTGGATATTCACCGTGATTATGTGTATATATAAGCCCTTTATATGGTGTCGCACAGACACGCGACTGTGGCATGCTTGTTATTTCAATTACTTATAAGCCCTTTATGTGGTCTCGCACAGACGCCCGACTGTGGCATGTTTGTTATTTCGTTTAATTATAAGCCCTATGTGGTGTCGCTCAGACGCCCGACTGAGGCATGCTTCATATTATTATCCTTTCGAGGCGTCGCTTCAGACACCCGATCGGTGTTCTATATTTCTACACCCTGATTGCTTTACTCATGATTTATTTAAATGATCTACTGGCATGCATCATGAACCTTATTTCATAACTGACGAAGTGATCATAGAATATTTTAAAGCATGATTATTAGTGGCTATATTATACCTGTGTTCTTAATGTTTGCGAGTACATTCAAAGTACTCACTGGCTTGTCCCTGGCTATTGTCTTGGCCAGATTTCTTGCGTGGAATGGAACGTTGCGATGACAGCCCCGGAACCTACGCAATGGAGATAGCAGCCTCGCGAAGATAGGAGTTATCCTGGTCGGTTGTTCCTGTGGGAAATGGAGTCCCATAGACGCTGATGATCCGCAAACCGCTTCCGCCATCAACCACTAGAAACCAATTGTTGTACCCATAGGCCAGAATGGTATTGTACTACATATTTTGTAGTTTGCTTGGAGTTTCTGTAACAAGTTGGTGTCTCATCAGCTAACAGTAATCCTGGGGCTGGTGAGCACAAGGGCTACTTTTGGGAAATTAATATCCCGAAAAACCGGTCCTGACAAACTTGGTATCAGAGCCAGGCTGACCATCGGCTAATCCTATCTTAGCCAGATCGATAAACCTAGGTAAACCAACCCACCAGACCCTAACCAAACCCCGGCCAAGCTTCCCATGCAAGATAGCCATGCAGTGAGCCCGACACCTTTTTGGCAGTCGGTGCCCAACCTACCCACCTAGCATGTCGATCACGCGCCAGTGACCGGCCCCTAAATAGTCTCTTTCGCAAGTGTGCGAGGGAAGACTCCGTCCCCTTTTTCTATAAAAGGGCACGCTAGCCTCAACCCAGCACAGCACAGCATCTAACCCCAAACCAAGCTAAATGCCTGTCCCCATTGTTCACAATGAGACCATAGCGACCAACCTTAGAGGTTTTGTGACCATGCTAGCAAACCTCACCCGCCGTGCCTTTGCACTAGAAGAGCCCCCAGAATATGTTGTGTACCAAGGGTCCATGAGCGGCGAGAGCCGTCAATTTTGGGCCACTGTGCACATCTATGGTAGGGGTCTATCACCAGAGCGCCCCTACAGGTTCACCGGAAGGACAACTTCCTTTGAGCCACAAGCCATCCAACTAGCCGCTCGAGAAGCTATAGTTCAACTCCGGCACTTGTTGCCCAGAGTTAATTGTCGCTCCTTCTACTACTATCCCAGCCGTGATGGGTATGGTAGACCACCCCAAGTTGCCAACGGAGACCACGAGACGGACCCTGCATTGTTGCATCTGGTGTGCTATGTAAGTGCACTAGAGGGACTGTTCGATCAAATCACCCTTGATCTGATCGCAGCTCGTGGAGAACTGATCCGCCGAGCTCCAGCCAGAAGAGAAGATGAACCCGACGCCGACAACCCAGTCGTGCTGTTCGGACAACCGATCGAGACCTTGAGGTCAGCCCCAGCCATCAACCAAGGTGCTTTGATGACCCCAGAAGTGCTTCATCGCCTTTTGGGAACACACTCCAACGGGATTGTGGCCAACAATCCCCGCGATGGTCATCATCACTACCCTAGCCCTGCAGTTCCTCAGCCACCTGCAGCTAACTCCGACGGTGAAGCCCGTGGAGAAGCCTCGACATCCGCAAGGCACGCCCGCTTAGATATAAACAAGGTGGACTAAGCCACTCGAGTAGTACCAAGTCTTAGTATACCCCACGCCCTGTAATTATGTGATCATGTATCGCCATATTGGAGGGCTACCTGCTTGTGCATCCCTATTTTGAATAGTGGACATGCATGAGTGCGTTGGTGTACGACTGCTTTTTAATTCCGGGCGTAGCTGCCAAAACCAACCCCGACGACACCCGCAGTAACACGTCACTTTTGGGAGATGTGTGTATCTGTGGCTTTGACCCCGACCCCCATGAGAGTAGAACCAGCAAGCTAGTGCCCCTCACCGCGGTGAATAACCCAGCCTGGAGGCTATATAAATAACCACCTTGTGACCTTGCCGAGTACCCCTCATCTTGTGCGCAACCCTCACAACCATTTCTTGCCATGCCGAGCCCTAGCATTTATCTGAGAACCCCAGATGCAACCCCAGGTAGCTTTCTTAAAATATTGTGGGACTTTACCTGCAGTACCATGGGTTCTACCCAGCCACCCCAGTACGAGTTGCTCAAGTCGAGGATCACCTCATCCGCCTCGAAATATTGGGCAGTAGTGCACATCCCTCCCGTAGACTCAAACCAAGACCCAACGAAAGTCTCCTTCCTGGGGAAATCTATGCCAACTCCGCATATGGCCATAGAAGCGGCTGCACACGAAGCGATTGTTCGCCTTCGATTCGCGGTACCCTATGCCAGCGAGCGAGGGTATTATTACTTTCCGAGCTGTGCAGCACCCGAAGAAGTAGCATCCTTCCCCAGTGGAAGAATTGAGAGGGACCCAGTACTAGCCAACCTTGTCCAGTATGTCATCGCTCAAGAGCATTTGACCTAGCGAGTGATGGGTTATCTCCAGAGGCTCGCTGATTTAAATCCTCAGATCGCCATCGGCAGACCACTAAGGCCCGGCCAGGAGAGGCACGTTCATCGACTGATCAATCCACTTCCCCCGATAGAAGAAGAGTGCGCCCCAGTACCAGAGACGTTTTCTCGGGACCCCGTCCAGTTGTCGTTTTCATTCTAGACGTCACCGCTATGTTCTTTTATCCCTGCATTTAGTTAAGTGTTGTAACTCATGCGTGTTTCACTAAATCTTGTGCGTTGAGATAAATATTTGGTTTCAATTGTTGTGAGTAGTTTTTGCCGCTGTAAATTTTGAGTAACTAATTTTCTCTCGCGAAAATCCTGGAGTGAGATTTCTTTTCCCTGAGCTGATGCAGCATATACCTCCTCACGACATGGATCTTTATTCATGCAGCACCACGGCAACAGACTCACAACCACAACCACTCAAACACATACACTACTTGCAACACCATGTAACCGTGTTGCATCTAGCTAATCATCCCCCTAACCCACCATAGTCTCTGAAGGAGAGATTAGTGGATATTCATCCGGGTACAAGTTACCTCTCGCGCACCGACGACCGTTAGCACCCGACACCCCACCTACTCCTCATGATCACCGCCACCGCAGAGAGCCAACACTCGAGCGGCAACATCACAACGATCATCGAGGATCATCACACACACAGGAGCACGGAGAGCCCCAGCAATGCCACCAGCCCTCCGCACACCAGGATCACGTACCAGTCCGGCATCGCCTCCGCCATTAGAGCCTCACCCAAGCTTCTGTCAACGAAGATGAAGGAGGAAGAAGGGGAAGGAGAAGCGAGGCCAGATGTGAGGAAGAAGAGAGGAACACCTCGGCCGTTTTATAGCTCGAGCTTGGTGTACGGTGGGCGAAGTCCACCAGCACCGCTCGTCGCCCGATCGCCGGTGTTCGGAGGCGAATCCGCGAGCAGTGCCGACAGCACGCTGGCCCGCGAGGTGAGTGCATGCTGCACCGGCAGCTAGCACACCGCGCACTACCGCAGGTACGGCCTAGATGCCCTACGCGCTAAGCGTCGCCAGTGGAGAACGCGCGGGAAAGCACGCGGGAGAGAGGAAGAAGAGAGAGCCAGAGGAAGAAGAAGAGGCTGACAGTGGGCCCTGGGTCCACCTGTCGGCCAGGGAGAGCACTGTGCTCTCGGGTACGACCAGCGTATTTTAAATTTAGAATTTATTCTAAATTTACTGTATCCAACGTAGAAATCTCTTGTTTTTCCCCTAACCGTGGATTTTTCCATGCAGCGCCAGTGTTCCACACTGTGGTTTTACACCACTTATTGCCCTCTCACTGTAGCCACATTTTATTGCATATATTTTCTTAAAAAAGCTTTTAACAAATCTCGAGGACGAGATTTTTCTTAAGGGGGATAGTGTTGTGACACCCCAAAATTTTAACCTTGTTTTACTAATTAAAATTTTGCCAGGAAAATTAAACTTTTCATTTTTCTGGGTTTTCTTTGATTTCAGTACCATCCTTTCTTGGATTTTTATGGAGTTTTATCCCAAGTGAAAGTTTCCAAATATATTACTGGACTTGTTTTCTCCCTCGAGAAAAAAAAATTCTCTTAAAAGTGGATTTAATTGCATAACTAATTCTCCCTGAGATTTATTCCTTGAAATGATTTTTTTTAAGTTTCAGGACCCAATTTGCACTACAACCTCTTGATATATTTATCTAAAATTCCAACCAAATTTTGGAGATGTCATGTGATGTTTTTAAATCACTTTTACGCAAAAATATATTTCATTCTTTTAATATTTTGAGCTCTACACCAATTTTTCAAATCTGGTCCAGTGGGCAATTTTGCACTGCAAGCCATTTAAATATTTCTTTCTAGCCTCCACCAAAATTATGGGATGTTAATAGGAGTATATTATTCAACTTTATGCAAAAACCCAGTGGTGTTCTTTGAAAAATTTGAGTGAACCAACCTATTTTGCTCTCTAGTCCAGTTTGGCTTTTTCTACAGCAACCCTAGTTTAATTTGCTCTAGTACCCTTGAGTTTTCTCCTGCTTATAGCCCACCTTGCAAAACCCTTAAGTCCAGAAGAAGGTACCCATTGGAAGATTTCTGGATCATGAAACAATGCCATTTACCTGTTGTCCAGAACTGAAGTTTTGCAGAACTTGCACTAACAAGTGTTTGTTTTTGTTAAACTAACCTCACCACACTCTTACTCATCCAAGGAGACACTGATCTGGAGAATTTGGCCACCCCAAGAATTGCCTAGATGCCTTTGGCATTTTGTCAGACACCCTGTGTGCACAACCAGATTTGGCATGATCTCAAGTTTACATTGTGAACTTGATCCCCTGACTAGACCAGCATGTCACATGGATTTGCCCAAGCCTATAGCCCCACCCTGCTAACTCTCTTGTGGATTGGAGCCCCCTAGAATGCCCTGGCATTTGGTCGAACACGTCGTGTACGTGCTCTGGGCGCGCCCAGAGCGCACGTTTTGCACGCGAGTGCACCGAGCCGCCGCATCGCACTGTCGTCGCCTCGCGCTCGTTCTGGCCCTTCCCCGCTCGCAGCCAACACCGCGCCCCTTCCCCTCACCGCAGAGCCGCCCCTAGCGCCCTACAGCACCGCCGTCAGGTCGGCAACGGCGGCTAGCGGGTGGCCACAACAGCTTCTACCATGGACGGTGCCACCCGAGCCACCAGCGCTCGCCAGTTGCCCCCTTGAGCAGCTCAAGCCTATCCGCAACCTTGTCCGCAAGCCCTCGTCGTCGCCACGTCGCCCTGCAGCACAGTATGACGGTCGCCGACGTTCTTATCCTCGGCCATCGACGGAACCGCCCCGATCGCCATATAAGGACCCCCCGAGCTCACCAAACCCTCAAGCAACCTCCCACACTCCCTCACCGATCCGCCCGTAGTAGTAGAAAGACCAGAGAGGTCGTCTTCCTCATCTCCGGCAACCACGGCCGCCGCCACTGTCTCGTTCACTCCGGCGCCACCAGGGCCTCCCCCACCCATCCAGCGCCACCGTCGACTTCCCCTCGACCTTGCGGAGCTGCCCGACCCCTCGAACGCGATCAAAACCCACCATAACCCAAATCCCCAATCATGCCCGAAGCTCCCTCCACTGCGGAGCTCGCCGCCGGTGATTCCCTCCGCCCCCGCCGGCCAGTCGACCACCGAGAGGACCGCCTAGGAGTGGAGGATCCATCCCTGGCCTCGGATGCCCTCGAGGAGCCCCCGTTCGCCGGCGACAATCACCGGAATCCCGCCCCGGCTTGGGCAGAGGAAAAGGAGGGAGGGGGCGACTGGTCAAACCTGACCAGTGGGCCCCGTGGACCCACTGTCAGTGACCCAGCCCCGCCTCCACGTGTTTTAAGTGAAGGCGTAAACCCCATAAGTATGTCTCCTCTGCCCCGGAAGCGTATTTCTATCTGAAACGTTTTCTTTTTCTGTTTTAATTTTAAAACAGAATTTGACCAAAACTTTGACTCGCTATAGCTTTTTAAATATAAGTCCAAATGAATTGATTCTTTTTCCTACCTCTCTCAAATTTCTCCTAGTTTATTTTAATATTTATTTCAAAAATAATTAAGACAACATTTTGTACTGTTTTTAAAGTATGTGTTATTTGCCTATTTTCGAAATAGGATTTTGGAGAGAGAGAAGAGAGCTTTCAAAAAATATTGGAGTGCACCTCACCTCTCCACACCTTCAAGGCAAGCATTTCTGAACTCAAGCATAATATTATCGTGTGTTGTTTGATACAGTTACAACACCATCGTGACATGGAGTATCCATTATGTGTTTGTGACGAGATGATCACACGCTTTGAGTGCAAAGATGAATGTTTTTTTGCTGTTGGCAATGGACATACTTGTGATAGCAATCACCCTCATATGCCTCTCATGCCTACCGGGAAGGATCCGGGAAAGTCTCTGTCTTGGGTAGACACGAGCTTGTCCCTCGTCGAGACGGTTACGACCGGCGGGGCAGGGGGAGATATGATGAGTGGTGGTTGTGTCTGATGGATGTGAAATCTTATCCTTGAGCTAATCATGCAGGAAATACTTAAGCCTCCTGAGTCGGCCGTAGATCGAGTCTTGTTCCAGTAACCCCCATACTTGTTTCGTGCTGCCACTTGTCCCTGCCGTAGGTAGGGTACGGTTCAGTAAGTTGTCAACCCCTTCCTAGCACACACCGTACAGAGGGGCCGGATGAGGGTTCCATGGCCCTGGATTAAAGCCAGTCATTCGGTCAGGGGGCATGGGTGTTTCGGTTGTAGCCGAAGGGGTAGCTCCCCTAGTTTGTGCGCGGTATAAATTTTGTGATCCCATGCTAGTCGAGGTTGTAGCCTCCCCGCTTAGAGTTTTGCTTAATAGGTGTCAAGGGTGATTCCAGACACCGGTAAGTTAGGCTGGTGTGTGCGGTTAGGGTGTTTTCAATTAAAATACCATAGACGGAATTAGTCCCGATGGACTAAAGGAATCCGTTACTCGTGGGTAAAGAGTACACCCTCTGCAGAGAGATTAAACCTATTCGAATAGCTGTGTCCATGGTTAAGGACTACAGTCTGGGATGGGTCAAGTGTCGGTCTTAGTGTCGGTCTTCGGAGGAGAAACTATTAAACCAGAATATTGATCATGACTTGTGATGTATGATGATTATGATTATTATTATTATGGACTAACCATTTGCATTATTTGAAATAATGAATATCCCTGGGACGGTACTACCTCCTGGATATTCATCGTGATTATGTGTATATATAAGCCCTTTATGCGGTGTCACATAGACACCCGACTGTGGCATGCTTGTTATTTCAATTACTTATAAGCCCTTTATGTGGTGTCGCACAGACGCCCGACTGTGGCATGTTTGTTATTTCGTTTAATTATAAGCCCTTTATGTGGTGTCGCTTAGACGCCTGACTGAGGCATGCTTCATATTATTATCCTTTCGAGGCGTCGCTTTAGACACCCGATCGGTGTTCTATATTTCTACACCCTGATTGCTTTACTCATGATTTATTTAAATGATCTACTGGCGTGCATCATGAACCTTATTTCATAACTGACGAAGTGATCATAGAATATTTTAAAGCATGATTATCAGTGGCTATATTATACCTGTGTTCTTAATGTTTGCGAGTACATTCAAAGTACTCACTGGCTTGTCCCTGGCTATTGTCTTGGCTAGATTTCTTGCGTGGAAAGGAACGTTGCGATGACAGCCCCGGAACCTACGCAATGGAGATAGCAGCCTCGCGAAGATAGGAGTTATCCTGGTCGGCTGTTCCTGTGGGAAATGGAGTCCCATAGACGTTGATGATCTGCAAACCGCTTCCGCCATCAACCACTAGAAACCAATTGTTGTACCCATAGGCCAGAATGGTCTTGTACTACATATTTTGTAGTTTGCTTGGAGTTTCTGTAACAAGTTGGTGTCTCATCAGCTAACAGTAATCCTGGGGCTGGTGAGCACAAGGGCCACTTTTGGGAAATTAATATCCCGAAAAACCGGTCCTGACATACTTGCGGGTTATCAGGGGTACTTTCATAAATTACCCCACATTTCGGACAAACGCGTCTCTAAGCCATGGTTCCCCACTGCCATCCCATCCGCCCACTCATTCGTACACCGAGGCCGCAAAAACCCGCGACAAAACCCCACACCCTGCTCCATCCGCCACCCAGCCGGAGTCTCTTCCCCGACTATGTTGTCCACAGCAACACCTCGACGTCCCTCATCCACCATACCGGATGAGGATCCGTCGTCGATCTCATCGTCCCGCCGGTTCAGCCACCCCGTCCTCCACCTCCAAGGAGCTGCCCCGACATTCCCCTCGTCTTTCGCGCCACCTCCATTCCCACACCGTCGTCTTCACCTGCACCATCGGAAGAGCATCATCGTCACCGTTTCCTCGGATGAAGTTGCGGCCTAATCGGCGCCACCAAAGAGGTTGTACACTAATCGCCGCATTTTCTTCTTGATTCGATCTCACGGTGCTGCCGGCGCTCGGTCCCGAGTCAACACGGTGCGGCTCCATCCAAGGCGGTGTCGCCGGCCACTTCCTCCACGGTGTCGCTCCCTCGGCGGTGATGTCCACATCAGTAGGAGCTGCTGCTGCTTTACCTCTCAATCGCACTGCTGCTCTGCTCTTGCTCTCGGTCCCTTGCCTGGTCTGCTCTTGCTATTGCTCTTGCTCGCGCTGCTGCTCTCACTCTTGCTCTTGCTTGCGATGCTGCTCCGATTTAGCTACGCTTCAGTCGACTGAATCGACTTTT
>NC_041382.1:257270999-257273318 GCF_002162155.2 Triticum dicoccoides
TAGAGGGATGGCCGGGGCGGCGGTGGACCGGCGGTGGGGAGTGTTTTCGGGGCGGGCGGGGCGGCGCACCGCCGGCCGCGGGCGGCGGGGGGCCACTGTTTGGCCGGTGGTGGCTAGCGGCTCAGGGGGTTGGAGGTTGAAGATGAACCGCATGCCCTTGATTTCGTATCCAATGGCTGCAAAATCGACTGACCAGAGATGAAAAAGTCAGTCGACCGACGTGTAGCCTCACCTTGCTAGTGCGTTCAGTTTCGACAACAAAATTCAATTTCGACAGTTAAGTTCAGTTTCGACAGTTAAGTTCAGTTTCGACAGTTAAGTTCAGAGATGAGCGGCTGATGTATTTTACATCTAGCACTTTTTGGTTATGTATTTTACGTCATGTATTGGAGTTGCTATTAGAATTCCACTCAGGTTAACGTTGTTCGTTGTCTCTCTTGTCCTGCTTCCGCCTCGGCGTCATACAACTCACCGGAGCTGCTCCAACGATGAAACCCTCCATCACAGCGGAGCAGTACCTCGGGCTCCATCTCCAGACGCCTAAGATCTTCTTCCCCTCCTCCGACAGCAAAGTCAGTCGGAGCATCCTCACCGGCCAACCCAATCACGCTGAGATCGACATGGCTTCGCCAAAGAGGTTGTACACTTGTTGCATCTCTTTTTTACTCTACATGTTATATATATTGTCCACTGACCACACGGATTTGTTCCTTTAGTGTCTCCTTGAAAGAAAAAACGTAGGAATTTTAATTTTCACTTGTCCTCCTTTTCAAATTCCTATTCATGAAGCACAAGACTAAGAGATAGTAGCATAATAGCATTATAACCACACATTTTCTTGTGGTTTGACTTAATCTCACCATGCTTCTTTGCATGTTGTGATCTTCCCATTGTTGTGAATCAAACACCCAGATTGGCAGAAATCCTGTGTTTTTAAATTCTCTGTTTTGCACGTGCATTCCTATCCTATTCCTGTCTATTTCCAATTCCTGCATTGTTGGAATCCTCCAATTCAAATGAGCCCTTATAGAATTACTTCTCTTACAGATAGTTGTCAAAGAAAACCTTGCATGGTTTGTCCCGCTCCTGCTGCGCCGTCGTCCACCCCAGCTCAGCTGCTCCAATGACAGAAGGGTCCAGCACAGCAGGGATCCGGCCTCCAGACTGTCTTTCGCCACCTCAGATCTTCTTCCCCGCTGCTGGCAGCCATGAAAATTGCATTACCATCATCAACCGAGTAGATGACCTCGAGGACTACACGGTTCCGCAAGAGAGGTCGCACTCTTTCGTGTCTGCTTACGTTATGCATTGCTTAATATTACATGCTACTTTACCGTCCTGTTCACCGATTAGACTCTGAGTCAGCTCCAAACTAATGGTCAAACTTGAGTTTTTAAATGGTTGTGGGGTACATATCGGGGCCGCTATCAATAGTATTTATCTACTATCTGGTTAATCTCCGGTGACTACTATGAGTTTCATGTTGGGTGGGAAACAAACAGTAAAGAAGCCATTATCTGTATTTTTTAACTGAAGCCATTATATGCCTGCTATTATTGGTTTTGGGTCTATCCACAGGTTGCTACCATCACTCTGGATTTTTGCATGCACTCCTTACATAATCTCACTATGTTTTATTCCTATGCATGACAGTTATTGTAAACAATGGAACTGAACATGTAGAGAAAAAGAGATGAGCCTTGCATGGTAATAAAATTTCATGCAGATGTCGCTTCATGGTAGGCGCAAAGGCAGCCCCCCCTCCATGCATTTTGGATTGTAATCGAGGAAGATATCTGTTCTGAGGGGGATTCAGAAGGAGAAGACAACTCCTATTTACACCCTGAGGTCTTCGCTCTAACTTGGCATGCCGATGTTGGTTATATCATGCATATGGTGTCTTGCATTGCTTACTTTATACATCACATATGTCATCTACTTAGTTTAGACATCCTTTGTGCGAATGCCATCTGTTTAGTTTATTCATCGTTTATGTGAATTATGCAACGCCATCTTGTTTAGCCAGGCATCATATATGTGAATTTTGCAATGCCATCCTGCTTAGCCAGTCATCTTATATGTAAATTATATCAGGCCATCCTTTTTTTCGTTACATACTACATTTGTCAACAATGTTAGTACATTCAACTGCTCTTCGTGTGCATCAGCCATTTGACACGATGATGGCAAATTCTGGAGTGAAAACAAGGTCTTCAGAGTAGACTATGCTATCTGACGAAGCGCATATCTCGCTAGTTACGGATAGCTCCTCAGAGGAGGATTCAGAGACAGATGACCAGTCCTATTCCCCCCCCCCCC